>NC_057808.1:29677434-29694103 GCF_018294505.1 Triticum aestivum
CTGGATGCGGCGCTGCGAGTTCTTTCGAATGGGCCTAGCCCCGTTCCTCCCCGAGCCCCGTAGCGCGATTCCGGCCAACTCCGGCGAGGGACCGCCGCGGTTTTGGTCGCCGGAGTTGCGCCGGCGCCGGCCGCCGACGTGGCTGGCCAGGCCCCACCCCCAGTGCCCCTGCCAGTGGCCCCACGGGCCCCAGTTGACTGGGTTGACCCAGTCAACTGCTGACTGGGCAGCCCAGTCACTGACATGCGGGCCCCGCCGTAAAAGTTAAAAAAAAAGAAAAGAAAAGGAAAATGTTTTATAAATAAAAATAATTAGTTTAATTAATCTCTCACTGACAGGTGGGCCCAGTAGTTAATTAACTAAAAACTAATTAGTTTAATCCTCTGTTAACCCAATGTCTATGACAGGTGGGTCCCCCTTGTCAGTTTGACCAGTCAACCCGGACTGTTGACCGCTGATGTCACTCCTACGTCATGCTGACGTCATATCCCTTTTTCTGTTAATTAAATAATTCCAGAAATTCAAATAAACTTTGAACATTCATATCTTTTAAACCGTAACTCGGATGAAAATGTTTTCTATATGAAAGTTGCTCAGAACGACGAGACGAATCCGAATACGCAGTCCGTTCATCCACCACACCTCCCTAACCTATCGAACTAGCAACTTTCCCCCTCCGGTCCGTCTGTCCGAATACGCGAAACATCGGGATTACCTCCCGGATGTTCCCCCCCTTCACCGGTACCACCTACTGTCGCGTTAGGACACCCCTAGCACCGCTCATTGTCAGGTCACGCATCGTCATGCTTATGTTTGCATTGTATTTACTGTTTCTTCCCCCTCTTCTCTCCGGTAGACTACGAGACCGACCCTGCTGCTGCCCAGTTCGACTACGGAGTCGACGACCCCTCCTACTTGCCAGAGCAACCAGGCAAGCCCCCCCTTTGATCACCAGATATCGCCTACTCTACTCTCTACTACTTGCATTAGAGTAGTGTAGCTTGTTACTGCTTTTCGATATCCTATTCTGATGCATAGCCTATCCTTGCTACTACTGTTGATACCTTTACCTGCAATCCTACATGCTTAGTATAGGATGCTAGATTTCCATCAGTGGCCCTACATTCTTGTCCGTCTGCTGTGCTATACTATCGGGCCGTGATCACCTGGGCGGTGATCACGGGTATATACTTATATACTATATACATGACACATGTGATGATTAAAGTCGGGTCGGCTCGTAGGAGTACCCGCAAGTGGATCTTTGTGGCGGAGCGACAGGGCAGGTTGAGACCGCCTAGGTGAGAGGTGGGCCTGGCCCTGGTCGGCGTTCGCGGTTACTTAACACGCTTAACGAGATCTTGGTATTTGATCTGAGTCTGGCCATTTGGTCTATACGCACTAACCATCTACGTGGGAGTAGTTATGGGTATCCCGACGTCGTGGTATCAGCCGAAGCTCTTTTGACGTCAGCGACTGAGTGGCGCGCGCCGGATTGGACTGGAACGCCACTAGGCTAGGGCTACTTCCGGCCGCGTACGCAACGTGCAGGTGTGCATAGGGCGATGGGCCCAGACCCCTGCGCGCATAGGTTTAGACCGGCGTGCTGGCCTCTCTGTTGAGCCTAGGTGGGGCTGCGACGTGTTGATCTTACGAGGCCGGGCATGACCCAGAAAAGTGTGTCCGGCCAATTGGGATCGAGCGTGTTGGGTTATGTGGTGCACCCCTGCAGGGAAGTTTATCTATTCGAATAGCCGTGTCCCTCGGTAAAAGGACGACCCGGAGTTGTACCTTGAGCTTATGACAACTAGAACTGGATACTGAATAAAATACACCCTTCCAAGTGCCAGATACAACCCGGTGATCGCTCTCTAACTGGGTGACGAGGAGGGGATTGCCGGGTAGGATTATGCTATGTGATGCTACTTGGAGGACTTCAATCTACTCTCTTCTATATGCTGCAAGATGGAGATGTCCAGAAGCGTAGTCTTCGACAGGCCTAGCTATCCCCCTCTTATTCTGGCATTCTGCAGTTCAGTCCACTGATATGCCCCTTTACACATATACCCATGCATATGTAGTGTAGCTCCTTGCTTGCGAGTACTTTGGATGAGTACTCACGGTTGCTTTTCTCTCTCTTTTCCACTTTCTATACCGGATCGTCGCAATCAGATGTTGAAGTCCAGGAGCCAGACGCCACCGTCGACGACGACACCTACGACACTGGAGGTGCCTACTACTACGTGCAGGCCACTGACGACGACCAGGAGTAGTTAGGAGGTCCCAGGCAGGAGGCCTTGCCTTTTCGATCGTTGCTACTTTTGTGCTAGCCTTCTTAAGGCAAACTTGTTTAACTTATGTCTGTACTCAGATATTGTTGCTTCCGCTGACTCGTCTATGATCGAGCACTTGTATTCGAGCCCTCGAGGCCCCTGGCTTGTATTATAATGCTTGTATGACTTATTTATGTTGTAGAGTTGTGTTGTGATATCTTCCCGTGAGTCCCTGATCGTGATCGTACACATTTGCGTGCATGATTAGTGTACGGTCAAATCGGGGGCGTCATAGTCGCTTATCCCTTTCGTCTTATAAATAGGCCCAAGGGTCCCTTTCCTTTTCCCCTTGCCTCTTCATCTTTTCTTCCATCTCGCGTCGCCTCAGAATTCGAGCACCGCCGCCGCTGTCGACCTTCGCCTCTGCTGCAACAAAGGCCGCTGCATCAACCTGACTTGACCAGAGAACTACGACGCACCTCCGCTGTTCAGTAGCGTCAGTAAGTACCCCTCTTCTCGTATACCAGATCTGCATTAGGGTTTCCGTTGTTCATCGGTGTTCTTCACCATTCCTCATTTTTCTCTCTTAGATCGCGTAGTTTGATCTGAACCTGATCGTGCATTAGGGTCTCCTTTCAATCACAGAAGATACCTTTTCTGCATAAGATCCCATCCGAGCATATGTGTTCTTCTGCTACCGCGACTCTAGGTTTAAAATTTATTTCCTCTTTAGAACTGCGGTAGATCCAAAATTATGATACCAACCTGTGAAACCTGTTTGTGCAACACTTAGGAATTTTTCAGATCTGTAACTTCCACACCATTGTAGGCGGTTTAACCTTTAAAAATGATAACCCGCCAGGTACCATTAGCCCTCTTTTAAACCGCCAATATGCTTTAAATATCAGAATCCATTTTAATATATACAGACGTTTCAATGTCATCTTCTTCCATCATTGCACCGGTTTATACGTGCCAGTCATGAATTTTAAACCGGTCATTAATCCTTTTTTCCATCTTTTCACCGAAATGGCCAAACAGTTCTATGCTTGCAATTGGGTCCCTTCCCGGGTTATGGAAGCACAACTGAACGGGTGTGTTGCGACTGGCGCTTTAGCAAGCAAAGATACCATCCATTGGCGAGTCCCCAGTCCAGAAAATCCTCCTGAACCCAAGGATGGGGAAGTTATTGTGTTTGTTGATCATTTGAGTCGAGGGTTTAGCCCTCCCGGATCAAAAAAATTCGTGATGTGCTTGCTAGCTTCCAGATCCGCCCTCAAGATATTGGACCAAATTCTGTGTCCAATATTTGCAACTGGCAAGTATTTTGTGAAGTTTATCTGCAAGAAGAACCCACTGTGGAACTATTCCGGGATTTCTTTTACCTAAACCGCCGTACTGAATTTACGGACGGGCCCAACACTGAACTTGGCGGTGTTTCAATTCAAAAGAGAAAGGATGTTGACTTCCCTCACGCCAAACATCATAGTCACCCCAAGGACTGGAATCAGACTTGGTTTTACTGCCAAAACACAGCTCCGGATGATGAAAATCCTCTGCCGGTTATCGTCCACACCGGCTTACCAAAACTCATCCAGTTCCTCAACGACTGACCACCAAGGAACGATCAAAATATGCCCCTCAGCTATCAAAACTCAGAGCGTTTGTTGCAAACGGACTGACAGGCATTGATTTTGTTCAGTGTTGGGTTTCTTGGAGCATTCTGCCTTTAAGCCGGCGCCCCGGTTTAATGTGTGAATACACAGGGGATCTGAATGACCCTCAACATCATATTGACATCCAGCTTACTGATGATGAAGTCACCGAAGCTGTCAAGAAAATGCTTGATGAACCGGTGGCTGAGTGCAGCAAGACAGGGCTCAGTCCTTTTTATGCTTCCAACAAACCGCCAAAGGTAAAAATTGCCTCATTCTTGTCTTATCCATCCTTCGTCAAATATTCCTTCATAACTTTGTTATTCATTTATGCAGAGTGATGACCCGTTCTGGAAGAAGAAAACACAAGATAAACCGGTGAAGGCACCTCGTATCAAGACGAACGCCACCAAGAGGCCTGCCAAAAAGAGAACTGCTGAACCGTCTGAGCCAAACATTGATGATGATCTAGATAATCCGGATTCAGAGGTAGAACTTGACTCTCTTAGTTCATTTTTCATGCACCTTATTGACAATGATAATTATCAGGATGATGCGGAAGCTAGCCATGCTGACAAGGTAACCATTCTTTCTTCTGATTCAAATCCTGTGCCAATACCAAAAATCCGTCGAGCAGTCCGGAAAGTAAAATTTTCATGCCCTCTTTCTTATTTGGATCCACACTTTCTTTTGAAGACACAGCAGCATGAAACTCGCCGCACAACTCGGCATAGTGGCCAAGTGGTGACCTCCTCCGGTTTATCGAACTCTCCGATTCGCAAACACCGCCCAGAGGTTTCTTATACTCCTGACACACTTTATCCTAAGGCGGGTTACTTCCGATATCCTCTTAATCCGTCTGACTCAAATTATCAGGGAACTTCCCATTCATCATCCGGCAAGTCATCGGCCACACAACTTCCTCCTGTCAAAACTGTTCCTGGGTAAGCATATTGCACTTAACCTTTTATGCCTTTCATTATTTGTTATTATACTGACTTTGTGCCTGTTTCTTCCAGTGCCAAAGCCAGACCTAGCAAGAAAGCCAAGTTGAACAAACCGACCGACGATGAACCGGTCACTGAACCGGAGAAAATCCCAGAGGCTGTTGATCCGAATGCTGACATTGTCCTTGATGATCCGGCACCTCAGGCTCCGGACACTTTTGTTGAACCGGTGGAGACAAACCCGACGAGCCAGCCTGCTGATCCGCCAAGTCCATCTGTTAATCCACCAAGCCCAGTAAGAACATCTGATAAACCGCCAAGCCCAGCCAAAAACCACTGATGACGATGTTGTTGTTACTGGCACGGGTTTCACCTCCCCTGGCCATCCTGTCGCTTTGTCGAAGATACTGCCAAAGAAGAATTTGCTGCTATGGACAAGGGCAAGTGGAAATCTGATTTATCAAGCTATGCCCACCTCAACGCCCAAGACCTTCACTCTGGCTTTTTGAACCGCCTGTACACAAGCCGCAACTATGAAGCCGGTTTAGTGGGCCTGATGAAGGAACGATATGAGGTAAATATCAATCCCTTTTGCATAAATATTTGTTCCTTATAACTGGTTTAGACTAGTCAACTCCAGTAGCCCCCAAGGGCCAGTTCATAATTTTCATGTGAACCGGTTCTTGTAATAGAATTGATGTTTGAATTTTGCTGGTGTAGCCCACATGGACCGGTTTATAACTTTAGGATGAACCGGTACAACTTCTGTCATATTGCTTCCAAAATTTGTGATCATGGTAATCCGTCTGAATAAGAAAAATCCGTAATCTGAACTTGAGCAAATATGCATTAGCCCCCAAGTGCCAAGTAGATAACTTGTTATGTGCTTGGGACTTAAATTGTCAGTTGATAAAAAGTGATCTGCATTAGCCCCCAAGTGCCAAGTGTATAACTTGTTATATGCTTGGGACTTTACAGATGTATTACCAAATTATTAACTGTCTCTTTCAGGCTGAGCTGACCAAAAAGGACTCTCGAATCGCCGATCTTCAAGAAAATATCAAGTCCCAGCAAATAGAGACTTGCAAAGCTAAAGAGGAGCTGACTGCCGCTTTAAAAGTCATGGAACAACTAAAGGATGGCTTCAAAAGCGAACGGGCAGATTGGGAAGCTGACAAAACAACTTTGCTAAAGCGGGCGGAGGACGCTGAAGCCGCCCTTAATCCTGTAACAGAAGAACTGACCAGCTTGAAGCGGCAGATCAACGCCATGACCTTTGCTATCTTTGGTAAAAACCTCTGCATAAGTTTTTAATAAATGCCAGTCATGAAAACTTCCAGTTTAATAATATTTTGATCTTTGCATGTAGCCGTGTTACTCATCTTGGCGCAGATATGCACAAAAAATTGAAGGCTGCCTATACATTTATAGAGCAGCTATACACCGGCGCTCAACGAGCCATCTGCACAGCTTCACATAATAAACTTCCCCCAACTTTAATCAAGGAAACGCTGGAGAAGTTATCCATGATGCCTGCCCGTATTGAGGAATTGAAGAGATCAGCTGCTAGGGCCGGTGCTCTGACTGCATTGACTCGGGCCATGGCCTGGATATCTGACCTTGATTCGGAAGACATTGGGAATGGTTATCGAAGCCAGAAGGAGGACGGGTCAGAATTTGATAATGACAACCTCAGGGCTATCACAAGAGAAATGCGTCCACTGGCAAGCAAGTTGGCTGAAGACACTGACTTGTCGTTTTACCAGAACACTTATGATGCCAACCACAAACGGATTACCGCACCAACTTATGATGTAGAAAATCTGATTCCGCCAATCCGTAAGCATACTTATGCCCCTGATGTTGAACCGTCCAACATTATAAACGATGAAGCTGTCTTTCAAGCCTTAACTGGGATTAACTGGACAACTATTGACTTCCAGCTGAAGGAAATATGCCCTAGAGGCAATAATAAAGTTATTATTTATTTCCTTATTTCATGATAAATGTTTATTATTCATGCTAGAATTGTATTAACCGGAAACATAAATACATGTGTGAATACATAGACAAACAAAGTGTCACTAGTATGCCTCTACTTGACTAGCTCGTTAATCAAAGATGGTTAATTTTCCTACCATTGACATGAGTTGTCATTTGATTAACGGGATCAGATCATTAGGAGAATGATGTGATTGAATTGACCCATTCCGTTAGCTTAGCACTCGATCGTTTAGTATGTTGCTATTGCTTTCTTCATGACTTATACATGTTCCTATGACTATGAGATTATGCAACTCCCGTTTACCGGAGGAACACTTTGTGTGCTACCAAACGTCACAACGTAACTGGGTGATTATAAAGGTGCTCTACAGGTGTCTCCAAAGGTACTTGTTGGGTTGGCGTATTTCGAGATTAGGATTTGTCACTCCGATTGTCGGAGAGGTATCTCTGGGCCCACTCAGTAATGCACATCACTATAAGCCTTGCAAGCATTGCAACTAATGAGTTAGTTGCGGGATGATGTATTGCGGAACGAGTAAAGAGACTTGCCGGTAATGAGATTGAACTAGGTATTGAGATACCTACGATCGAATCTCGGGTAAGTAACATACCGATGACAAAGGGAACAATGTATGTTGTTATGCGGTCTGACCGATAAAGATCTTCGTAGAATATGTAGGAGCCAATATGGGCATCCATGTCCCGTTATTGGTTATTGACAAGAGAGGTGTCTCGGTCATGTCTACATAGTTCTCGAACCCGTAGGGTCCGCACGCTTAACGTTCGTTGACGATATAGTACTATGAGTTATGTATGTTGGTGACCGAATGTTGTTCGGAGTTTTGGATGAGATCACGGATATGACAAGGAACTCCGGAATGGTCCGGAAGTAAAGATTGATATGTGGATAGTAGTGTTTGATCTCTGGAAAGGTTCCGGAATCCATCGGAAGGGTTCCGGATGTTTCCCGAAATGTTTGGGCACGAGAACACTTTATCTGGGCCAAAGGGGAAAGCCCACGAGGTTTTTGGAAAGCGCAAAAGGAAGTTTTGCGGAGTCCAGGGGCCAGACGCCAGGGTCCCTGGCGTCTGGGTCCAGACGCCGGGAACCCTGGCGTCTGGCCCTGGAGTCCGAGAAGGACTCTTGCCTTTCGGGTGAAACCGACTTTGTGGAGGCTTTTACTCCAAGTTTCGACCCGAAGGATCAACATATAAATAGAGGGGTAGGGCTAGCACCCAAGACACATCAAGAAACACCAAGCCGTGTGTCGGCAACCCCGTCTCCTCTAGTTTATCCTCCGTCATAGTTTTCGTATTGCTTAGGCGAAGCCCTGCGAAGATTGTTCTTCACCAACACCGTCACCATGCCGTCGTGCTGCCGGAACTCATCTACTACTTCGCCCCTCTTGCTGGATCGAGAAGGCGAGGACGTCACTGAGCCGAATGTGTGCAGAACGCGGAGGTGCTGTCGGAGTAAATGACCACGGGTAGCCTAACCGACTCCCCGTGGTTCTTCAAGAATTATCGGGCCGATCGAGCCTTCAAGCACCCCAAGCACAGGGCTGCCTCCCCCTGGCCGGCTGTCTCACAGGCCGACTACTGGAAGGCGACCCGGCCCTAAAAACCCTCCCGAAGAGAGCCACAGTAAGGCCGACTCCAAGAAGCCGGCCACAAGAAGACCGGCTCCATGATGCCGGTCACAAGAAGACCGGCTCCACGATGCCGGCCACAAGAAGACCGACTCTCGGCAAGCGGCCAAGAGTGCCCCCTCAAGGACTACACCCACATAACGGTGACAAGACGGGGCGTGGCTACAGTAAAGCCTGCCACCCCCGAATCCCGGAGCACGCATGGCCACAGTATACCATACGGGCCGGCCATCCCCCGTCCGGCACGGCACTGTTGCCATGTTGACCATGACGCCACCCACGACAGGCTGTCAGTACGGCCCATGGGCGGCGGGCCCCTTCGGCCAGAGAGATGCTCGAAGACAGCCATGCCTCCCCTAGTCGGCCTGGGGTGCAGCCGGCTCCCAATAGCCGGCTACCTTACTCCCTCGAAGTATGTGCATCATAAAGGAGACAAGACGAGGTAAGGCTACAGTGAGAGTCCGCCAGGCGGCGGCACTGTAGCCATGCTTACCTCAGCGAAGCCCTCGTCATCAGGGGCGAGGCTACATTAACCAGCCGCCGGCGGGACCCACCAGTCGGCGGGCCCCGGCGGCCGGAGGAGAAGTCGGCGAATACGGACACTGACGGCTAGGACCCGCGTCCAGCCGGATTACCATTGTACCCCTGGGGGGTAGGCCTATATAAACCCCCCGGGGCACCCATGCAAAGGGTTGATCTCTTAGAGTTTCGGACACCACATAGAGAGAAGAGAAGAGCTAGCCTTGCCCTTCTTCTTCCTCTGGCCAAACAGCTCAAGGAGCCACTTGTAGCCACTTGTGTTGATCTAGTGATCATGCGGAGACCCCGCAAAGCAGGACTAGGGGTGTTATCTCCACGGAGAGCCCCGAACCTAGGTAATATTCGTCGGCGTGCATGTCTTCGCCTTATCCCATTTCCAGGCACCGGCGACGTCTTACTGGCTCCCACAATGATAAGCCACCCGTTGGCATATGTCGCACCTACCACCCGACATTTGGCGCCCACCGTGGGGCCAGGTGCACCGTCGTCCGGAGACCTGTTCTGGACGGCAACCCTTTTCCTTCCCAGCAAGCGTAGCCAGCCCGGCACGCCCGATGGCGCTTGCCCCGACGCGCTGCGAGACGTCGATGACGCCTGCGCGGCGAGCTGCCTCGCCGATCTTCTTGGCGAGGCTCGCATCTCCAACGAGTCTGCGTCTGACGCGGGCACAGACTGCCCCGAGAGCCACCTCGTCAGCCTCCACGACCAGCTTCACGTCTCTAGCGAGCCTGCTGCGGATTTGGAGTCGGTTGGCTCCATCGACCCGATGATCGTCGACTCCGACACGGCATCGCTGGACGCCCTCCCCACCAACGTGGTGATCATCGACGACCCTCTTCCTTGAGCCGACAGTGGCGGCAGCACCGTCACTGAGGTGCTAGTCATCAGCCACGACGCCGCCTCTGGCGAGAACGCCCACGACGCCCTACAAGCGGCGCTACACGATCTGTCCGCCCCCATCCCGACCGACGCCGATGCCGAGACACTGGAGGCACGCCGCCTCTCCCTCATCGTGGAGGGCCAGAAGATAGCATCCATGAGACGCCTCACTGAGGCTCACCAGCGCGAAGTCGACCGCGCCGCCTTTGGTACGCCGCCTCCTGGCGGGCCGAGCTGAGCCAGCATCGTCAAGAAGCACGGCGCAGCCATCGCCAGCATGCTGGGAGCAGACCGCCCAGTCTACGCCACGCCACTCGAGAACCTGCGTGCCGCTCAGGCGGCCGTAGATGAGCTGAACGGGCTGGGGGCCGACGAGCTCCCCTACATGACTAGACGCATCCAGCAGCTGATCGACGTGGCCGCAGAGCGGCATGAAGCAAGCGGCCGCGCTGAAAGTCCTCCCCCATGCCGAGAGCACGGCGCGACATCCCGGACACCGACAGCAGACGGCGCCCGCGCGAGAAAAGACAAGGAGCCGGGTGCTAGCCACAGTCGGACTCGGCTCACCATCAAGCGCGACGCAGAAGGCCGCCCCCGAGCTGTGGAACGACAAGGCGATCCACCTCCTCCCCCGCCTCGTGGAGAGATATCCCACCCTGCCGCCTGTCACGCATCCGACTCTCGGCGGCCGACTAGGCCACCGCGAAGGAGTCGGCGAGAATGACGCCCGCCACCGGATCGACCGCCTAGCGCGATCCCTGGCGCTAGAAGAAGAAGATGATGTCGGCCCGCCTTGCTTTGGCCCCCGCATCCGCGATGAACCCTTCCCCAAAGGGTTCTCACTCCCAAGAGACACGCCGAAATACAACGGCTCTGTGAAGCCGGAAGACTGGTTGATTGATTACTCCACCGCAGTCCGCATAGCGAACGGCAACAGGCGCATTGCCGTGAAGTACGTCCCTCTCATGCTTCAAGGCACGGCACACACTTGGTTGAACAGCCTCAACAGCTGGCTAGACTTCACGGAAGTCTTCATCCACAATTTCACCAGCATGTACAAGCGGCCTCCCAAGCCCCGCCAGCTCTCCTTGTGCGTCAAAGGGCCCAGCGAATCAACTCGCGACTACCTCACGCGTTGGGCCGAGCTCCGCAATTCCTGCGATGGGGTGCACGAGGTTCAAGCCATAGAGTACTTCACCGCCGGGTGCTGAGAGGGCACACTCCTCAAGCACCGGCTCCTCTGCGACGAGCCGACTACCCTCGACGAGCTGCTGATCATAGCAGACAAGTACGCCACGGCCGACTCTTCAATGAAGACCGAGCTTCGAGTGGATGCCTCTGGAAAGGTGCTCGCTCCGGTTCCCAAGACGCTGGCTGGTGACTCCAATCGACGCCCTTACCAGAACGACAACAAACGCAAGGCCCCTACGCCGCCTTCCACCAGTCGGCAAGTAGCCACAGTCGAAGACGAACAACCTGAAGGGCGGCCCATGCCCAAGAAGCAGAAGGGCGGCAGGCCGGCTTGGCAGCCGGCATTCTCCTACGCGCAAACCCTTGATGCCCCCTGCAAGTTCCACAACGGCGCGAAGCCGTCCAACCCCACAACTCGGAAGTGTCATTGGCTCACGCGGATCTCCAAAGGCGAAGGGCTGGTGCCGCCTCCACCTGCTGGCCAGCCACCTCCAGCCCCTCAGCAGCCGGCTGCTCGACCAGCAGTCGGAGCCATTCAAGATGAGTTCCCAGACGAGCACGCCGCCTACGTCATCTTTACAAGCCAAACTGAAGAAAGGCGCAGTCGGCGCCGACAACACCAAGAAGTCAACGCGGCCGCCTCTAACAACCCAGAGTTTATGCATTGGTCTGAGAAGCCTATCAGCTGGAGCTGGGCCGATCACCCAGAGGTGATGCCGTCTCCCGACTCTTATGCATTGGTGTTAGACGCCACCCTCGCGACAGAAAGACGAGCTACCCGTTTCTCCTGTGTACTGATTGACGGTGGGAGCAGCATCAACATACTGTACCACGACACCATGGAGAAGCTGAACATCAAGACGAAGCATCTCATGCCAAGCCGAACTGTGTTCCATGGCATCGTACCCGGCCTGTCCTGTTCACCAATAGGCAAGATCAAGATGGACGTTCTCTTCGGAGACAAGGATCACTTCCGCCGAGAAGCAGTCTAGTTTGAAGTGGTGGATCTAGAGAGCCCTTACCACGCGTTGCTTGGTCGACCTGCCCTGGCCAAGTTCATGGCCGTGCCCCACTACGCCTACCTCAAGATGAAGATGCCGAGTTCAAAGGGGATCATCACCATAGCCGGAGACTACCAGAAATCCTCTGAGTGTGCTGCAGCCAGCAGCCGGCTGGCCGAGTCCCTCGTGATTGCTGAAGAAAAAAAGATGCTGGACCGAGTCGTGGCCATGGCTGGCAAGCAGTCGGCCCTGTCCCCTGACCCCAAGGAATATGATGCTCAAGGCTCCTTCCAGCCGGCCAAGGAAACAAAGAAGATACCTCTGGACCCAGAGAACCCGGAGAGGTTTGCCGTCATTGGGGCAAACTTGGACAGCAAATAGGAAGGCGAGCTCGTCGATTTCCTCCGTGAGAATTGGGACATCTTTGCATGGTCCCCAAAGGACATGCCGGGTGTTCCGAAGGATTTCGCCGAGCACAAGCTACATGTCCGAGCAAACGCAAAACTAGTCAAGCAACCTCTCCGCCGACTGTCAGAGGAAAAGAGAAGGATCGTAGGAGAAGAGATAGCCCGGCTTCTGGCAGCCGGCTTCATTATGGAGGTGTTTTTTCCAGAGTGGCTTGCCAACCCGGTCCTTGTATTGAAGAAAAACAATAAATGGCGCATGTGTATAGATTATACCAGCCTCAACAAAGCCTGCCCCAAAGATCCGTTTGCCTTACCTCGAATCGATCAAGTGATAGACTCCACAGCCGGATGCGAGCTGTTGAGTTTCTTGGATGCTTACTCAGGCTACCATCAGATCAAGTTGGATCCAGCCGACCGCCTGAAGACCACCTTCATCACACCATTTGGAGCTTTCTGCTACCTGACTATGACATTCGGCTTAAGAAACGCAGGTGCCACTTTTCAACGTTGCATGCAGAAATGCCTCCTGAAGCAACTCGGCAGAAATGCCCACGTCTATGTAGACGATATTGTGGTGAAGACGGAGAAGCACGACACCCTGCTGGAAGACCTCAGAGAGACATTTGACAACTTGCGCCAGTTTCAGATCAAGCTCAACCCTGAGAAATGCGTGTTCGGAGTACCAGCCGGCCAGCTTCTAGGCTTCTTGGTCTCCGAACGCGGCATCGAGTGCAACCCAGTGAAGATCAAGCCTATAAAGAGAATGGAGATTCCTACCAAGCTGCGAGACGTCCAAAGTTCACCGGGTGCCTGGCCTCCCTGAACCGCTTCATCAGCCGGCTAGGAGAGAAGGCTCTCCCCCTGTATCGACTCATGAAAAAGTCCACCCACTTCGAGTGGAACGACCAAGCAGACCAAGCTTTTCACGAGTTGAAGAAGATGCTGACCACGCCACCTGTCTTGGCGGCACCGACTGAGAAAGAGCCCATGCTCTTTTACATTGCCGCGACCAGCCGAGTGGTCAGCACAGTTATTGGGGTCCAACGCCCAGAAGAAGGCCGGGTTCAGTTAGTCCAGAGGCCGGTGTATTATTTGAGCGAAGTACTGTCCACCTCGAAGCAAAATTACCCGCACTACCCGGCCCGGGGACTGCAGCAGTCGACCCGGGGACTGCAACGACACAACAGGCGGTGGCCGACTTCAACTCTTCACCACCCAACCCACCCACCCTGGTCACAGTAGCCGCATTGGCAATAGAAGAAGTCACAGCTCCATCATGGACCCAACCCATCCTCAACTTCCTGGTAAACAGAGAGCTGCCGACTGACGAGATCTCGGCAAGACAAGTTCAATGCCGAGCCAGAGCATACACAATAATAAACAGAGAACTCGTTAGGCGCAGCGTCACTGGAGTCTTCCAGCGCTGCGTCGAGCCAGAGAAGGGCATAGCAATCCTCAAGGACGTCCACCAAGGCGAATGCGGCCACCGCGCGGCCTCAAGATCCCTTGTTGCCAAAGCTTTCCGCCATGGGTTCTTCTGGCCGTCTGCTTTGGAAGACACCAAGGAATTAGTCAAATGCTGCAAAGGGTGCCAAGTCTTCAGCTCCAAGCAACACCTGCCAGCTTCTGCACTCAAGACCATCCCCCTCACCTGGCCCTTTGCCGTCTGGGGATTGGACATGGTGGGCCCATTCAAAACGGCGCGCGGCGGCATGACACATCTGCTTGTCGCCGTGGACAAATTCACCATGTGGATTTAAGCGAAGCCAATCAAGAAGCTGAACGGGCCGACATCCATGACATTCATCGCAGATATCACCACCCGGTATGGCGTACCACACAGCATCATCACTGAAAATGGCATGAATTTTTCCAAAGGAGCACTGGCGCATTTCTGTACGACACTGGGCATCTGACTGGACTTAGCGTCCGTTGCCCACCCGCAGTCAAACGGCCAAGTCGAGCGAGCAAACGGCCTCATCCTCTCCGGCATCAAGCCCCGACTGGTCATACCACTGGAGCGTTCGGTCGGCTGTTGGCTCGACGAGCTGCCGGCCGTCCTCTGGAGTCTACGTACTACCCCGAACAAGTCAACCGGCTTCACCCCTTTCTTCCTTGTATATGGTGCCGAGGCTGTCATCCCAACTGACATTGAGTTCGACTCACCTCGGGTCACCATGTACACGGAGGCGGAGGCCAAAGAAGCGCGCGAAGACGGTGTTGACCTGCTGGAAGAAGGCCGGCTGTTATCACTCAGCCGGTCTGCCATCTACCAGCAGGGGTTGCGCCGTTACCACAACCGGAAGGTCAAGCCAAGATCCTTCCAAGAAGGCGATCTTGTGCTCCGGCTGATCCAGCGAACAGCTGGCCAGCACAAGCTCTCAGCCCCTTGGGAAGGCCCCTTCGTCATCAGCAAGGCCCTAGGCAACGACCCCTACTACCTGATCTACGCACAGAAGCCGAAGGCACGCAAGAGAGATGATTCCGGCAAGGAGTTGGAACGACCATGGAACGCCAATCTCCTCCGAAGATTTTACAGTTAAAAGCAGTATGTACCACGCTACCTTTTGTATTAAGTACAAGAAAACGGGCCCCCCGAGGAGCACTCGGGGACTACCATCTTTTATCTATGTATGACGAGTGTCATACCTATGAATGCATTACTACATTTGTTTTCTGTCCGGCACCGGGTTTGATCAGTCGGCCTGGGGACTTGCCGCCTTGAGTTATATTAAAGTTCTACCTGCAGTCAGACAAGTAGTGTGTCGGCACCCAAGCCCTCTCTTGTTGAAAGTCGCAGCTCAAAGAATCGACTGTCCGACTGGCAAGAGTCAAAGGCAGGAAAGGATGCCCACACAAAAAAGGCTAAGGACTAACGAACTTATATAACACAAGCCGGCCTCCCACCCCACCATCCGGCTGTCAGAACAGCCGGCTGGCCGGCTTCCCGTTCACCTTGCTACAATCTAAGAAAGCTAGAGTACTTGCCCTCCCAAATGGCCAAGCCCTTCCCCAGCCACAGACTGCAGAGTAGCTGTTCGGCTGGGAAGGCGGCGACCAAGGGAGGGCGGCAAAGGAAACAGCCAAAAGGATGAAAAGCAAATACAATCGGAAGCCAAGCACATGCATGCTTATATTTATACAAAAGGCCTTCGAAAGGCCGTCATTCAACATAGTTTGAATACACCCCCAGTGGGTGGAACTGCGCAAACTTAACAAATACTGTTCAAAGAGTAATAAACAGGAAAGCAAAGGTGGCGGATCAGGCTAAAGGTGCAATAGGCGAGCCAGGCAGGTCAGTGGAGACGGCAGTGCTGGCTGGAGGAGTGGCCTGCTGGCAGGTCTCGGCTTGATCATCACCGGCTGCAGGCGGCGCGCTCGCATATGAGCACGCTGATATAATACATAAGGGCGGATATGACACAAGGAGTATGGTGGCATAACTACTGACTCGTAATAAAAGTGGTGGTGGATATGTCACAGTGAAGTGGGTGACATGACTCCTAAATCTTACAACTCATCGAGCGCCAGAGTGAGGCTCGATGACTTTTATTCTGGGTAGCGGAAGCGTATATAATACAAGTGACCAATTCCAGGTTCGCACGGGACTGACTGGGACTCCTCTAGGCGTCGGACTCGCTATCAAACTCTTCATCCATAAGATCGCCTTCGTCAACATCTGGACAAATCAACAAGCCAGGTGAGTACTTTGAAAGTACTCGCAAGACAGTTTGGACATAAGATATAACAAATGCAAACATGATGCACATGAGCAGATTAGTAATGTGCACTCAGATAATAAAATTTGCACTGCATGATAAATAAAAAGGAAGTCAAGCGTTACTCCTCCCGAAATCCCAATGAAATAACTGAAGACCGATCGGGTGTCTGAAGCGACGCCTCGAAAGGTAAAAATAAATTAACAATGCCGCAGTCGGGCGTCAGGGCGACACCACATAACGGGCTCATATTGGAATATAAACGACAGTGCGTGCCACAGTCGGACGTCTGAGCGACATCACATAAAGGGCTTATATCAAAAGTAAATAACAAGAGTGCCACAGTCGGACGTCTGAGCGACATCACATAAAGGGCTTATATCAAAAGTAAATAACAAGAGTGCC
>NC_057808.1:29694380-29734161 GCF_018294505.1 Triticum aestivum
GACGCCTCGAAAGGTAAAAATAAATTAACAATGCCGCAGTCGGGCGTCAGGGCGACACCACATAACGGGCTCATATTGGAATATAAACGACAGTGCGTGCCACAGTCGGACGTCTGAGCGACATCACATAAAGGGCTTATATCAAAAGTAAATAACAAGAGTGCCACAGTCGGACGTCTGAGCGACATCACTTAAAGGGCTTATATCAAAAGTAAATAACAAGAGTGCCACAGTCGGACGTCTGAGTGACATCACTTAAAGGGCTTATATCAAAAGTAAATAACAAGAGTGCCGCAGTCGGACGTCTGAGCGACATCACATAAAGGGCTTATATTTCATTATTCGAATTCAAGTAGCTCATGAATTTAAATCATCTCAAGGAAATACTCATGTACGTAATAATAAACTGGTTAGTCCATCCACAGAAATAACATTCAACCTGGTTTACCACTCATGTTTGTTCACCGGGCATTTTCACTGAGACTGCCACAGAGACTGACGCTGAGACGGACGTTGAGACCGATACTGATACTGATATGGATATGTTGACCAAGATCCTTGACCATGGACACGGTTACTCGGATGGGTTTTGACTCTGCAGAGTTTGTACTTTTTAACCACAGCCAACGGATTTCAGTAGTCACAAAGGACTAGTTCCGTTTACGGTATTTTAGGAGAAACACATCTAACCAGTACACACCCATTCCACATTCCGCTGCCAGGAATCACCCTAGGCAACATTCAAGAAAAACCTTAAGACAGGGAGGCTACAACCTCGTGTAGCATGGGATCAAATTTATATCGCGCGCTCTAAGGGGTGCCCCCCTCTTGGTCCCAACCGGAAACACCCATGCCCCCTGACCGGATGACGGGCTTTAATCCAGGGCCATGGAACCCTCATCACGGTCCCTCTATTTGGTGTGTACGAGGAAAGAGGTTTGCAACTTACTAAACCGTATTCTTTGCAGAAAACATGTGGCAGCACGAAAAGGGGACGGACGGTAACGTGGCTTGATCCACGTTAACACTGGAGTTTAACGGTTGACATAAGACTGGCATGCTTCAACAATACCATCTTACCACCTTTCATGTCACCACATGATCATGTTATCTCCCATCAAATGATCACATCAAGTTTCGAAGCATACTGGTAGTTGCCTTGCATGCAATATAACACTCACTGATGTTCATATAAACATGCCATGCACTAACTATTCAAGCAAACATGCAAAACACTCATCATATCAAAGGTTCAAACATGCTTGCCTGGTTCGGAGTAGTCAGAGTCTAGCCCGGCGAAGTTCGCGGTTCCGTCACCTCCTCCGGTATCTACGGTATAAAGAAATCGCATACTAACGTAAATACCGAGTGTGCATAAAAGTTGTACCAAATATTTTTCAAATAAATATTATAAAAAACTAGACAGAAAAACAAAGATGACAGAAAAAGAATCAACTCAAAATCATCTTTTGTTTAAAAGATATAAAGGTTTTAGTCCAGAGACTAATCTGTGATGAAACAGAAAAGACCCAGGGGCTAGTTTGAAAAAGCAGAAAACGTTTCGGTTGGAAATACACCAGCCCAGAAGGAAAACGTACTTTGCCCGAAGGCGCTTTCAGAAAACATTTCAAAATACAAGAGAAAAGGCTGACGAGGGGGTCCCACCCGTCAGGTTCAAACTTTGAAACAGAGCTCGCCGGTGCCGAGGCTCGCGGTGGTCGCCGGCGTTGATCCACGGCGAGGTAGGGGAATCGGAGGGTACCTACGGATTCACGGTGTCCTTCCGCGTCTGTGGGTGGTGGAGTTGGTCGTCGACGAGCACCACGTCGACGGCGGCCTCCACTCCGGCGGACGCTGGTTCAGGCGGTGGTGGATCTCGCCGGGGAGGGCTGCAATCGTCAAATTGAGGCTCGGGTTAGAGGAGTGGGTGTACTAGGAGGCGACTGGCAAGGTTTGGGAGGGGGGTGCCCTCACCGGAGAGAATCGTGTCGGAGCCCGAAGCGGATCGGGGCGGCCGGAGTCGGGGAAGAAGGCCTCCTCGAGGTCCTCCTAGTGGCTGGGCGCGGCTCTGGTGAGGTGTAGGGGTGGTGCTGGGTCGAAGGCGAGCTCGGGTCGCTATTTATAGCCGGCCCGAGGCGGTTGCCGAGAACGGGATAACTCCGGCGGGCGATTACGGCGAGGCAGTGGTCGGGCTGGAGGTTTAGGTGATTGGGCATCATCGTGATGGTCCACTGGTTCCGTTCAAGGGCTAAATTTGGTATGACTTGGGTGATACTCCAAGCTCTCGACGGAACGGCCTCACGGGCACGTCGGCGGCAGGGAGCGCGCTCTGTGCTTCCCAGGCCACGACGATGGCTCTGCAACATGCACAGGGGAGGGGACGGCCACGCGGAGGCTTCTGGTGGTTTGGGCGGTGCTGGACGGCGCCATCCCTCGCTGCGCCTCTCTGGCAGCCGCAGCAAGTGTTGCTGTCACGGCGATGCACCTCTGCCAGCTCACCGCCGACGCTCACAACCGTCCAGGCGACCGTGCGGCGCGGTGGATAAGAAGGGGGAACAGGGAGCAAGGCGCCACTGCAGTTACTGGCGAGATCGACGTGAGGCTCTGAAGAAAACGACACTGACGACTGAAACTGATCACTGAAACTCTGAATTCGACAGGAACAGTGCACGCCAGCTGTTCGACGAAATGTTTTTGGCACGAGGAAAAATGTTCTGGAGCTGGGACTTGGTGAGGTGACCTCTTGATGCATCTAGAGGCTGCCTGATTTTTCTCAAATTTTTAGGAAAAGAAAACAAATGAATTTCACCAAAAATGGCAAATATGGTCCAAACTTGCAGCAAGCACATTTTGAAAATTTTGAATTGTGGACCAGTGGATCTTGATGGATCTAGGTTGAGGGTACTAAGGACTAGTCAGAGGAGTTTGTTTGGAATCAAAACTCAAAAGGGATCTGGTGGTTCCTTTGTAAATCACCAAGGTTCAAAATAAATGACAGAAATTGTTTTGAGGATAAAATAAATAGGAATAAAATCAAAAATGGGTTGAACTTGCTGGGATTGGATATTTGACTTGACCCCAAAGTGGAGGGAGGGGTTTTGAAAGAAATTTTTCAACCTAGGTCATGGCAAGAAAAATTTTGAATGAGGAAGAATCAATCCATAAGTCATAGGGTTATTTTTAAAAGAAGGATTTCAAAAACTTTCCCAAGGAAAATATTTGTGTTGAGTCAACACAAGATGTAAAACCCTCAAGACCACAAATCAATATTGAGAAGGGCCCTTTTAAAGAAAATATTTGTCATAAAAAAATTGATAATGAGAGTCCCTCTTTTCGAAAAATTCAAATAACCTCCTTTAAATCAAATAAAGAAAAAGCCAAATCAAAATATATTTTTGGAGAGTTACAACACCTACCCCCTTAGGAAAAATCTCATCCCCGAGATTTCAGCCGATCCTCAAATAGG
Source organism: Triticum aestivum (assembly GCF_018294505.1). Lineage (NCBI taxonomy): Eukaryota > Viridiplantae > Streptophyta > Magnoliopsida > Poales > Poaceae > Triticum > Triticum aestivum. The sequence goes on from NC_057808.1 coordinate 29,697,847, forward strand.
TGTGGGTACACTGCCTGAAGAAAATCCTCTCTTTCCCATGTTGCTTCATCCTCGGTGTGATTGCTCCACTGAACCTTGGAAAATTTAATTGTTTTCTGACGGGTCCTCCTTTCAGACTCCTCTAATATTTTTATTGGACGTTCCCTGTAGGTGAGGTCTGGTTGCACGTCAATGCTCTTATGAGATACATGTTTTTCCAGGTTGCTTACACATTTCCTTAACTGTGAGACGTGGAACACGTCGTGGACGTCTGACAGCTCTTTGGGTAGGTCTAGCTGGTAGGCTACTGTGCCTCTTCGTGCAACTACATAGAAGGGTCCAATAAATCTTGGGGCTAGCTTTCCTTTAACTTTGAACTGTTGCAGGCCCCTCATAGGAGATACTCGTAGATACACATATTCACCGGGTTCAAAGCTGACTTCACGATGCTTTCGATCGTAATAACTCTTTTGTCGGCTTTGAGCTGTCTTGAGTCGGTCCCTGATTAGTCTAACTTTCTCCTTGGCTTCCTTGAGCATGTTTGGGCCGAAGATACGACTGTCTCCTATTTCTGACCAATTTAATGGAGTACGACATCTCCGCCCGTACAAGGCTTCAAAAGGTGCCATTTGTAGACTGGCTTGGTAACTGTTGTTGTATGCGAACTCGACATATGGCAAGCTTTCTTCCCAACTGGTTCCATAGGTGAGAACACATGCTCTCAGCATGTCCTCTAGGATTTGGTTCACGCGTTCAGTTTGTCCATCAGTCTGGGGGTGGTATGTTGTACTGAATGCTAGTTGAGTTCCCAGAGCTTGTTGTAAATGATCCCAAAATCTAGAGACGAATTGAGTGCCTCTGTTAGATATTATAGTCTTTGGAACTCCATGCAGGCAAACTATATGGGAGAGGTAAAGCTTGGCAAGTTTCTGAGTGGTGTAGGTTGTCTTTACGGGAATGAAATGTGCTACCTTGGTTAATCTATCTGTGATGACCCATATGGCATCATTTCCGTGTTGTGACCGAGGTAGTCCGACAATAAAATCCATTCCAATTTCGTCCCATTTCCACTCAGGTATCCTGTTTGGATGTAGTAGCCCTGCTGGTTTTTGGTGCTCGGCTTTAATGCGTTGACATGAATCACAACATGCAATGAATGTGGCTATATCCCTCTTCATACCGTGCCACCAAAAAAATTCCTGGATGTCCTTGTACATTTTGGTTCCTCCAGGGTGGATTGAATATGGAGCAGTGTGGCCTTCGGTTAGAATTTGCTGTTTGAGGTCCTCAATGTTTGGTATGCAAAGTCTGTCCCCGTACCATAATACTCCCTCATCGTCTACGACGAATTCTGAAGCCTTGCCAAGACTCACTTTTCTCTTTATACCTTCGATGCTGGGATGTCCATGCTGAGCCTTCTTAATCTGTCCCATTAGGGTGGGTTGTATTTCCAAATTTGACACGTTGCCCTCAGTGACCATTACCAAGTTGAGTTTGGCGAACTCCTGCTGAAATTCAGGCCTCAAGTTCTGTAGACTGTCGTTGCCCGAGCTGGGGTTTCGACTAAGAGCGTCTGCCACTACATTCGCTTTTCCTGGATGGTAGTGAATGCCAACATCATAATCATTGACTAATTCCAACCAGCGTCGTTGCCGTAAATTGAGTTCTGGTTGTGTGAAAATATATTTGAGGCTTTTATGATCCGTATATATTTCACAACGATTCCCAAGCAAAAAGTGCCTCCACTCTTTGAGTGCATGGATGACTGCTGCCAACTCCAAGTCATGAGTAGGATAATTTTCTTCATGCTTTCGTAGTTGCCTGGAAGCATATGCGACAACTTTGCCGTCTTGCATCAATACGCACCCGAGGCCCTACCGGGACGCGTCACAATACACTTCAAAACTTTTGTGTATGTCTGGCACAACCAATACCGGTGCTGTTGTTAATTTCCTTTTGAGTTCTTGGAAACTTTTCTCGCATGCTTCAATCCATACAAATTTCTTATCCTTCTTGAGTAACTGGGTCATTGGTTTTGCTATGGTGGAGAATCCCTCAATAAACCTTCGGTAATATCCAGCCATTCCTAGGAAACTTCGTACATCTGTCACGTTGGCTGGTGGTTTCCAGCCAAGTACGGCCTTGACTTTTTCTAGGTCTACGGCAACACCTTCTTGGGTCAATACATGGCCTAGAAAACCAACCTGTCTTAACCAAAATTCACATTTGCTGAATTTGGCGTATAATTGATGTTTCCTTAATTCTCCCAGTACAATTCTGAGATGTTCAGCATGTTCTTCCGGTGTTTTAGAGTATACCAGAATATCGTCAATGAACACCACAACAAATTTGTCCATAAATTTCATAAACACTTTGTTCATGAGGTGGACAAAATATGCGGGGGCGTTTGTCAGTCCAAACGGCATTACTGTGAACTCATATAATCCGTATCTGGAGGTGAATGTTGTCTTAGGGATATCTTCTGTCCGTACCTTTAATTGATGATACCCCGATCTTAAATCAATTTTCGAGAAAACCTTGGCTTGTGCGAGCTGGTCAAATAAATCATTTATCCGTGGCATCGGATATTTGTTTTTGATGGTTACCATGTTGAGTGCTCGATAGTCTATACATAATCTCAGTGGCCCATCCTTTTTCTTTGCAAATAATACTGGTGAACCCCAAGGTGAGGAGCTGGCTTGTATAAATCCTTTGTCCAGTAATTCTTTTATTTGCTTCTTTAATTCTACCAACTCGGAGGGTGCCATTCTATAGGGTTTCTTGTAAATGGGGGTGGTTCCAGATGCTAGTTCAATGCTGAACTCTATTTCCCGGTCTGGTGGCATGCCCGGTAGTTCTTCAGGAAATACGTCAGGGAACTCACACACCACTGGAACTTTTCTTAACTCTAAAATGTCCACCTTGTTCAACTTTGGTTGTCGTGACACTGGTCTTTCTTGAGCTGCAACTTTTATTGTCTGGCCGTGATGATGAGTGATAATTATGGTCTGATTGAAGCAGTCGATAAATCCCTTGTTGGTGGTTAACCAGTCCATTCCTAGGATAACATCCAGTCCTTTATTTTCCAAAACGATGAGATTTGCCTGAAACTTTAATCCCTTAACCTCAATAACCACACCTTGGCAGTAACTCTGAGTGATTTGCTTATTCCTAGGGGACTTGATGATCATGGATTTTTCCAAGGGAAGCATCGAAAAATCATGTCGCAAAACAAAACTCTTTGAAATGAACGAGTGAGAAGCTCCAGAATCAAACAAAACCGTGGCAGGTATTGTGTTGACAGGGAACGTACCGAGTACGATATCCGGGGCATTCTGTGCTTCCTCCTTGGTCACATGGTTCAAGTGACCCTTCTTGTGATTGTTATTGGGGTTGAAGTTGATACGCTTGGGAGCTGGATTATTTCCACCGTTGTTCGGCTTGGGGGCCGAGTTCCTTGGTTTTGGGCACTGTTTGGCATAGTGTCCTTCCTCCCCACAAGCATAGCAAGTAACACCTGGGCGATACGTAAAGTCCTTGTCTCTTGCATGAAAATGTTTGGTTGGGCTTGGAACATTGGTCGTGGATTCGTTCGCTCCATTTTTCTGAAAATCAGTCTTGTTCCGGTTGTTGCGAGCATGAGTAGTCCTGTCCCTTTTGCGCTTGCGAATATCCTCCAAGCTGCAGCGCTCATTTTCCAATGTAATAGCCTTTTCCACATGTGTTTTGAAATCTGGAAAGGTGTGTACGACCAGCTGGCATTTAAGTGCTGGTGCCAGACCGTCCAAAAATTTCTCCATCTTTTTGTTTTCAGTCATATGCTCTTCGTTGGCATAACGAGATAATTGAGTAAACTGACTATTGTACTCAGTCACTGTCATGCTTCTCTGCTTGAGGTCATCAAACTCCCTTCTCTTGATCTTCATAATGCTTCTGGGAATGTGCGCCCCATGAAAACCTTCCTTAAATTCTTCCCAGGTGATGTTGTTTTCATTGGGGTGCATGTGTAGAAAATTTTCCCACCATGATGCAGCTGCTCCAGTGAGGTAGTGAGGTGCATAAAGTACCTTCTCACGGTCCGAACATTGTGAAATAATTAATTTCCTTTCAATGTCTCGAAGCCAATCATCGGCCTCAAGCGGTCTATCAGTGTGAGCGAACGTTGGGGGACGTGTATTTTGTAGTTCAGACAATTTGGAATGCTGCTGGTATGATTCACGGTGATTTCCCATATTGATAACATGGTTCATCATTTCTTGATGCTGCTGCTGGCTTTGCTCATAAAGGCGGCATACTTGAGAAAATGCTGCTTCACTGCCTTGCTGACTTGACTGCCCCTGTGTGAAGTTGTTCGTTGTCTGGGTACCATAATTTTCTTCCGGCGGACTTGGCATGGAACGAGTCCAGGGACGAGGCATTTTCCACTCTGGGGTATTTTTGCAAAGCTCATGAAAAAACCGAGTGGCAAAAAGAATAATTTTGCAAAGGCGGAATTTTTAAAGACTCCAAGATTTTTCAAGAAAATACTTGATTGCGCATGGAGAAGGACTGCTCAGTACATATCTTACACGTGAGTCGTAATTATACAATGCATCACTCAGGATGTGCGTACACATTCCTGACATGTTATTTAGGCTAGTGCACTTCTCCGAGTTCCTACATGATGCGCACACAAACTACTTCTCACCAAACCTATATACATATAAACATATCATACAAGCTGGCACATCGCACGGCTGCTAGGCGCACTCAGTCGGAGATGGTGAAAACTTCCCTCAGCCTGCCGAGGGTAAGACCCAGTGGTGCAGGAGACTCAACCTCCTCCTCACTAATAGGCTCCAGGCGCGAAGTACTGCGTTGAGGAGTTGGTGCGGGTGCGGCAGGTGGTGCAGCTCTGATTGGAGTAGGAGCAATGACTTGTTCAAACTCCTCAGTGGTAGGCAGGCGGCGAGTGGTGGCTAAGATGGCAGGTGCATAGGATGCTAAGGACGAGACGTAAGTCAGTGGTGGTGCTGTGTGGAGAAGCTCCCTCCTGTTGGCGGAACAGCCCTGAACTGAGTCCATACGGGCAGCCACAAGGTCGTCCATGAGGTTATCAAAAGCTGCCTCAAGAGCTTTGAGGTACTCAACAAGCATCTCAATAGCCTCATCTCTCTCTCCCCTAGGGCAAGCAAATGCATAGTGACAAGTATATGGCACATGGCATGGGAGGTAGCGGTAGCGACGAGTCTTCATCGTAGGAAGAGCATCCCGGAGACGAGCTATCGCCTCACGGGCAGCCATCTGCATGGCATGCCTCTCCGTAGGCATGGCCCTTCCCACAAAACGGAAGTGGCGAGACGTAGAACGTCCTCCCTTGAATTGCACCGTGGCCTGGTGCATAGACACGTTGTCGCTGATCTTGTGCTGGTAGAGTGTGAACTCTGGACGAGTCGATGGCCCGATCGCGAGCTTGGTGATGGAGACGAGAAGCTTGATAAACCCCTCAGGTACATTGGCGAACACCTGAGATTCGCAGTCGCTGCCAGCCATCTACAAAGGTAGACAAAAATTCCGAATAGTCAAATCAAAAATTTATGATGACCAACAGAAAATTGCTACATTTGCAAAATGCTGAAAAAGCACTGAAGACGCTAATACCGATTAGCGATCGCACCTAGTGGCTTCCTACAGTCAGCCTGGCTCTGATACCAAGGTTGTCAGGACCGGTTTTCCAATAAAACATTTATTGAGAAACCGACCCTTTTATCGGACCTGTATAGAAGAATCCTTCTTACTGGTAGACAAATCCTTGATACAGAAATCCAGAAGTACTAAATATTATACAGGGTTGAGCTGAGGCTGCTCAACCATTTATTACAAGCACGCCGATATAATACATAAGGGCGGATATGACACAAGGAGTATGGTGGCATAACTACTGACTCGTAATAAAAGTGGTGGTGGATATGTCACAGTGAAGTGGGTGACATGACTCCTAAATCTTACAACTCATCGAGCGCCGGAGTGAGGCTCGATGACTTTTATTCTGGGTAGCGGAAGCGTATATAATACAAGTGACCAATTCCAGGTTCGCACGGGACTGACTGGGACTCCTCTAGGCGTCGGGCTCGCTATCGAACTCTTCATCCATAAGATCGCCTTCGTCAACATCTGGCCAAATCAACAAGCCAGGTGAGTACTTTGAAAGTACTCGCAAGACAGTTTGGACATAAGATATAACAAATGCCAACATGATGCACATGAGCAGATTAGTAATGCGCACTCAGATAATAAAATTTGCACTGCATGATAAATAAAAAGGAAGTCAGGCGGTAGTCCTCCCGAAATCCCAATGAAATAACTGAAGACCGATCGGGTGTCTGAAGCGACGCCTCGAAAGGTAAAAATAAATTAACAATGCCGCAGTCGGGCGTCAGGGCGACACCACATAAAGGGCTCATATTGGAATATAAACGACAGTGCGTGCCACAGTCGGACATCTGAGCGACATCACATAAAGGGCTTATATCAAAAGTAAATAAAAAGGGTGCCATAGTCGGACGTCTGAGCGACATCACATAAAGGGCTTATATCAAAAGTAAATAACAAGAGTGCCACAGTCCGACGTCTGAGCGACATCACATAAAGGGCTTATATCAAAAGTAAATAACAAGAGTGCCACAGTCGGACGTCTGAGCGACATCACATAAAGGGCTTATATCAAAAGTAAATAACAAGAGTGCCACAGTCGGACGTCTGAGCGACATCACATGAAGGGCTTATATCAAAAGTACATAAGAAGAGTGCCACAGTCGAACGTCTGAGCGACATCACTTAAAGGGCTTATATCAAAAGTAAATAACAAGAGTGCCGCAGTCGGACGTCTGAGCGACATCACATAAAGGGCTTATATTTCATTATTCGAATTCAAGTAGCTCATGAATTTAAATCATCTCAAGGAAATACTCATGTACGTAATAATAAACTGGTTAGTCCATCCACAGAAATAACATTCAACCTGGTTTACCACTCATGTTTGTTCACCGGGCATTTTCACTGAGACTGACACAGAGACTGACGCTGAGACGGACGTTGAGACCGATACTGATACTGATATGGATATGTTGACCAAGATCCTTGACCATGGACACGGTTACTCGGATGGTTTTTGACTCTATAGAGTTTGTACTTTTTAACCACAGCCAACGGATTTCAGTAGTCACAAAGGACTAGTTCCGTTTACGGTATTTTAGGAGAAACACATCTAACCAGTACACACCCATTCCACATTCCGCTGCCAGGAATCACCCTAGGCAACATTCAAGAAAAACCTTAAGACGGGGAGGCTACAACCTCGTGTAGCATGGGATCAAATTTATATCGCGCGCTCTAAGGGGTGCCCCCCTCTTGGTCCCAACCGGAAACACCCATGCCCCCTGACCGGATGACGGGCTTTAATCCAGGGCCATGGAACCCTCATCACGGTCCCTCTATTTGGTGTGTACGAGGAAAGAGGTTTGCAACTTACTAAACCGTATTCTTTGTAGAAAACATGTGGCAGCACGAAAAGGGGACGGACGGTAACGTGGCTTGATCCACGTTAACACTGGAGTTTAACGGTTGACATAAGACTGGCATGCTTCAACAATACCATCTTACCACCTTTCATGTCACCACATGATCATGTTATCTCCCATCAAATGATCACATCAAGTTTCGAAGCATACTGGTAGTTGCCTTGCATGCAATATAACACTCACTGATGTTCATATAAACATGCCATGCACTAACTATTCAAGCAAACATGCAAAACACTCATCATATCAAAGGTTCAAACATGCTTTCCTGGTTCGGAGTAGTCGGAGTCTAGCTCGGCGAAGTTCGCGGTTCCGTCACCTCCTCCGGTATCTATGGTATAAAGAAATCGCATACTAACGTAAATACCAAGTGTGCATAAAAGTTGTTCCAAATATTTTTCAAATAAATATTATAAAAAACTAGACAGAAAAAAAAAGATGACAGAAAAAGAATCAACTCAAAATCATCTTTTGTTTAAAAGATATAAAGGTTTTAGTCCAGAGACTAATCTGTGATGAAACAGAAAAGACCCAGGGGCTAGTTTGAAAAAGCAGAAAACGTTTCGGTTGGAAATACACCAGCCCAGAAGGAAAACGTACTTTGCCCGAAGGTGCTTTCAGAAAACGTTTCAAAATAGAAGAGAAGAGGCTGACGAGGGGGTCCCCCCCGTCAGGTTCAAACTTTGAAACAAAGCTCGCCGGCGCCGAGGCTCGCGGTGGTCGCCAGCGTTGATCCATGGCGAGGTAGGGGAATCGGAGGGTACCTACGGATTCACGGTGTCCTTCCGCGTCTGTGGGTGGTGGAGTTGGTCGTCGACGAGCACCACGTCGACGGCGGCCTCCACTCCGGCGGACGGTGATTCGGGCGGTGGTGGATCTCGCCGGGGAGGGCTGCAATCATCAAATTGAGGCTCGGGTTAGAGGAGTGGGTGTACTAGGAGGCGACTGGCAAGGTTTGGGAGGCGGAGGTGCCCTCACCGGAGAGAATCGTGCCGGAGCCCGAAGCCGATCGGGGCGGCCGGAGTCGGGGAAGAAGGCCTCCTCGAGGTCCTCCTAGTGGCTGGGCGTGGCTCTGGTGAGGTGTAGGGGTGGTGTTGGGTCGAAGGCGAGCTCGGGATCGCTATTTATAGCCGGCTCGAGGCGGTTGCCGAGAACGGGATAACTCCGGCGGGCGATTACGGCGAGGCAGTGGTCGGGCTGGAGGTTTAGGTGATTGGGCATCATCGTGATGGTCCACTGGTTCCGTTCAAGGGCTAAATTTGGTATGACTTGGGTGATACTCCAAGCTCTCGACGGAACGGCCTCACGGGCACGTCGGCGGCAAGGAGCGCGCTCTGTGCTTCCCAGGCCACGACGATGGCTCTACAGCACGCATAGGGGAGGGGACGGCCACGCGGAGGCTTCTGGTGGTTTGGGCGGTGCTGGACGGCGCCGTCCCTCGCTGCGCCTCTCTGGCAGCCGCAGCAAGTGCTGCTGTCGCCGCTCACGGGGCGATGCACCTCTGCCAGCTCACCGCCGACGCTCACAACTGTCCAGGCGACCGTGCGGCGCGGTGGATAAGAGGGGGGAACAGGGAGGAAGGCGCCACTGCAGTTACTGGCGAGATTGACGTGAGGCTCTGAAGAAAACGACACTGACGACTGAAACTGATCACTGAAACTCTGAATTCGACAGGAACAGTGCACGCCAGCTGTTCGACGAAATGTTTTGGGCACGAGGAAAAATTTTCTGGAGCTGGGACTTGGTGAGGTGACCTCTTGATGCATCTAGAGGCTGCCTGATTTTTCTAAGATTTTTAGGAAAAGAAAACAAATGAATTTCACCAAAAATGGCAAATATGGTCCAAACTTGCAGCAAGCACATTTTGAAAAATTTGAATTGCGGACCAGTGGATCTTGATGGATCTAGGTTGAGGGTACTAAGGACTAGTTAGAGGAGTTTGTTTGGAATCAAAACTCAAAAGGGATCTGGTGGTTCCTTTGTAAATCACCAAGGTTCAAAATAAATGACAGAAATTGTTTTGAGGATAAAATAAATAGGAATAAAATCAAAAATGGGTTGAACTTGCTGGGATTGGATATTTGACTTGACCCCAAAGTGGAGGGAGGGGTTTTGGAAGAAATTTTTCAACCTAGGTCATGGCAAGAAAAATTTTGAATGAGGAAGAATCAATCCATAAGTCACAGGGTTATTTTTAAAAGAGTGATTTCAAAAACTTTCCCAAGGAAAATATTTGTGTTGAGTCAACACAAGATGTAAAACCCTCAAGACCACAAATCAATATTGAGAAGGGCCCTTTTAAAGAAAATATTTGTCATAAAAAAATTTTGAGAATGAGAGTCCCTCTTTTAGAAAAATTCAAATAACCTCCTTTAAATCAAATAAAGAAAAAGCCAAATCAATAAAAATTGGAGTGTTACACCAGCCGGTCGGCAGTCCGACTGGGGGTGCGGGGAACCACCTCGCCGGGCCAGAGGGCGGCCAGCACTTGTGCCCCAACGCGCTGAAGACGGCGGAGCATGCGGTGAGCCAGCTGGAGGCGGGCTTGGATCGCCAGAAGCTGCTCCTCAAGCGACCAGCAAGCATCCGGTGCGATCTTAGCTCCAGCTTGCCTTTGCGCCTCACGGTGGGCCTCGATGACTCGGCTGGCGGCAACAGAGTAACCAGGGAAGTACTCTGCACAAGTAAGAAAGGAAGAGAAAAAACACAAAGTCAGAAAATTGACCAAATGGCAGGCGGCAAGCAAAGGAACGAAGAAGAAGGCGGCCTACCATCAACCAAATCTTCGATCTAGTCGTAGCCATCGCTCAGCGGTTGGCTTGCCTCAGCCCAGCTCGCTGCCTCGGTCTCGTATTAAGCTTGGAGGGCGGCCTCACTGTCTTGCGCCGCCTTCAGGGCCGCCTTATGGCTCTCCTCCTGGTCGGCCAGCTTCATGACCAAGCGGTCACGCTCCTGAGCCAAGGCATTGCACTCGGCTTCCTTGGCGCAAAGGGCGGTCTGGGCCCCACCCAACTGCTCCCTCAGGTCGGCATTGGCCTCTGCAGATATGGCAAAGAAGAAAAAGCAATAAGAAAGAATTTGCCAGGAAAGATTCGGCCCGACTGCTCAGCAGTCGGCCCGAATCTCGGGGACTACAACCAGTGGGTGCGCTGACGCGCCCCCACGTGAGGTAAAAGATGAAGTACTTACTCCGGCTCTCAGTCAGATCAACGGTCTTCTGGTTCAGCTCCCGGGCCTGGGAGTTGACGGTAGCCGGGCGGAGGTTGTGATAGTCCTACAAACAGGACAGAGGAGCGAATAAGAGCAAGATAGCAATCGAAGTCTACTAAGAAGTTCCAAGCTGCCTGCTCAGCAGCCGACTCGGAACTCGGGGACTACACCTAGTGGGTGCGCTGACGCGCCCCCACGGAAGAAATTAAGAAACAAAAAAGCGGGAAGACTTACCCGAATGGCCGTCCGTGTCGCGAGGAACTCTGAGTATACTGCGTCAGCACGGTGGCCTGGGATTGAAGCCGGTTCCGGACTTGTTGCGCCGCTACGTTCAGCACGGCCATCCCACCACCTGGCGTCCACCCCGAGCTGGCGCTGGCCGCCTCCAGATCCTGGGCCGATGAGCTAGAGCCGGCGACCTTCTGCGGGTCCGGCGCCGAAGTCGCCTTCCCCGTGCGCTCGCGCGATGGCGACCGGACCACAAGGTCTGCCCTCGCGGCCGGCTCGCCCCCAGCCGGTTGCTTGGGCGGCGCGCTAGGCCGGCTGCCTTGGTCCGCCCCAGTCGGTGATGGCGGTGCCGCCTCCCTCTCCTAGACGACGATGTTGTCCTCCTCCCTCTCCATCCCCTGTTGGCCGCCACCGGCTTCCTTCGGCGGGGGCTCCGGGATCTCGGGTGCCATAGCGCGCAGGGGGACAACAAGTTGCGGAGGCCAATTACACAGGGCCTCCACCGCCCTTTCTGCGGCTACAGCCTCCGCCTGGGCCTTGGCCGCAGCGCCGGCTTGCGCCTCGGCCGACTCCTCCGCCATCTCTTGCGTCGCCCTGGCAGCGGCCGCCCTCAGCTCCTCCGCCTCCCGCTCCTCCCGCGCCTCCCGCGTGTTCTGCTCCGTCGCTGCTTGAAGCTCGGCACGGGGGTCCATGCGGTGGGCGTTTGCAGATCCTCCCGCCGCTCCAACTACGAAGGCAGTAGCGGTCCAGTCAAGAGAAAGCGGAGCCCTGTTTGATAAGACAAGACAAGGACTCAGAAGAATATCAACAAAAAAGAAGAAGGAATACGCGAGAGAATTGACACTTACGCCGAAACCACTTGTGGCTGCTTCACCACCTTGTGGAAGCGGGCAGCCTTCGCAGCTGCCTCGTCCTGCTTGGTCGCTGCCGCCGCGCTCTTGGGCTTCTTCGTCCGACTGCCGAATAGGCTCGGCGCGGCCCGGCGCTTCTGCGCGCTGCCTCGGACAGCCGGCGCGGCAGACGAACCCGCGCCATGATCGGACGCCGGCTGGCGGCGTGGGATGAATTCCGCCTTGTCATCATCCGGCCAGTCGTCGAAGCTGGCTCCAAGCCCGGAGCCGCCTGCCTCGCCGCCTCCCCCCACGGTGTCGTCGTCCAGGGCGGCCGCCCCCAAGTCGGGGCCGTCCAAGTCGTGCGTCGTCCGGTCGGGAAGATATTGGCGCTCCATCCCCGCTGCCCCGGCTGCCGGTCGAAGGAGGGGGGTCTGTCAAGACAAACCGACTGGTCAGAGCCGGCCAAGAGAAACTTGGTGACAAAAGTAAAGAAGAGAAGAAAAAGAAAGCTTACCATAGGCTGAGGATTGGCACGGGAGTACGGGTCCTTGCAAAACTGCCACTCGTCGGTGAGCTTGCAGTTCGCAAGGTAGTTCACGATGTGAGCTACCTCTGCATGAGGCATCTCCTTGGTACACAGCCGACTCGGATCGAGTTGGCCGCTCATTTGACAAATCATATGAGGGCGGCCTTGGAGCGGGAGCACCCGGCGCGCCACGAAGGCGGCCAGCTGGTCGGGCCGGTCAGGCCCTCCGACTGGACCATTACCCGGAGTCGCGCGACAGCGGCGGCTCTAGCAGGCAATAGCGTTCTGGCCCGATAAGACCATTGGGGCCGCCTCCCAGCCGGCGGGCCGGCTACATAAGCCGGCAAGTTGACGAAGTCGCCTTGCGGAGCGACGTTCCTCACATAGAAGTAGGATTTCTGCCAGAGCTTCACCGACTGGATCAGCGTGATGGGAGGAAAAGGGTTGTCGGATACCGGCCTCTGCACCGCGATGAAGACACCGCTCTGAGCCGGCACGCCCCTCATGGCGGTACCGAGCTTGGTCTGGAAGAATTCCCCCCAGAGCTCGAGGGTGGGGAGGACGCTGAGGAAGCCCTCGCACAAAGTGACGAAGGCAGACAGCAGCACCACCGTGTTTGGAGTAAGGTGGTGCGGCTGGAGCTGGTAGAACTCGAGGAAGGAGCGGAAGAAGCCGCTCGCAGGCAGGCCCAGGCAGTGCGAGCGGAAGATTACCCGCTCGCCTTCCTCCGGCGCCGGCGAAATCTCCCTCTCCGGCGCGAGACGGACCCGCACATAATCCCTGCCGGGCAGCCGCCGTGTCTTGCGAAGGAAGTCGATGTGGTCCGCATGGACGTTGGAGCCATCCCAGTCTCCGCCGCGTGACATGAGGGCAAGAAGCCGAGGAAAAAGGCGCGGCAATGGCGAAACCACGGCCCCGCGGCGGCGAAGCTGCGGGGTAGTGCGACGACTAGAGGGACGGCGCGGCGGCGGGGGGCTGCAGCGACGGAGAAGAAGAAGAAGATGGCGGAGTGAGGGCGAGCGTCTGCCGCTCCCCCTCCTCCCATTATTTTTAGCCTCGTGCGGCGAAGCCAAGGAGGCGAGGCGTAGGGGAGGACGTGGGATTAACTGCGCCCACTCCCCCACGTCCCGCGATTATTGCGCCCTAACGGCATGTGGAAACTGCCATTGGAAGGCGAACGGCCCGTCTTGGGCCACAGAAGATCTACACCTAGGCCTAGGCGTAGAAGTGGCGGGCCCAGGCCTGCGGCGGCGTCCCGTCACGCGCGTGGGCTGGCAGGCTATCCCAGCCGGAGGGCGCCATGTGGCGTGTGGGCAGCAAGCGGCCGGCCCGCAACCTGGCGTGCGCGCTGGCTGGTCCCCGCCTCCACACCTCGAAGCCTTACCAAGACGGCACACCTGATCAAGGTCGGCTCCTAGCTGCTGGCTCTTCAAGATAGGAATCTGATTGGGCTTCTCGTCCTCCTTTCAGCCATAAAGCCCAACCAGCTTCGGGGACTACTGTCGGAGTAAATGACCACAGGTAGCCTAACCGACTCCCCTGGCTCTTCAAGAATTATCGGGCCGATCGAGCCTTCAAGCACCCCAAGCACAAGGCCGCCTCCCCCTGGCCGGCTGTCTCACAGGCCGACTACTGGAAGGCGACCCGGCCCTAAAAACCCTCGCGAAGAGAGCCACAGGAAGGCCGACTCCAAGAAGCCGGCCACTAGAAGACCGGCTCCACGATGCCGGCCACAAGAAGACCGGCTCCACAATGCCAGCCACAAGAAGACCGGCTCCCAGCAAGCGGCCAAGAGTGCCCCCTCAAGGACTGCACCCACATAACGGTAACAAGACGGGGCGTGGCTACAGTAAAGCCTGCCGCCCCTGAATCCCGGAGCACGCATGGCCACAGTATACCGTACGGGCCGGCCATCCCCCGTCCGGCACGGCACTGTTGACATGTTGACCATGACGCCACCCACGACAGGCTGTCAGTATGGCCCGCGGGCGGCAGGCCCCTTCGGCCAGAGAGATGCTCGAAGACGGCCATGCCTCCCCTAGTCGGCCTGGGGTGCAGCCGGCTCTCAATAGCCGGCTACCTTACTCCCTCGAAGTATGTGCGTCATAAAGGAGATAAGACGAGGTAAGGCTACAGTGAGAGTCCGCCAGGCGGTGGCACTATAGCCATGCTTACCTCGGTGAAGCCCTCGTCATCAGGGGCGAGGCTACGGTAACCAGCCGCCGGCAGGACCCACCATTCGGCGGGCCCCGGCGGCCGGCGGAGAAGCCGGCGAATACGGACACTGACGGCTAGGACCCGCGTCCAGCCGGATTACCATTGTACCCCTGGGGGTAGGCCTATATAAACACCCCGGGGCACCCATGCAAAGGGTTGATCTCTTAGAGTTTCGGACACCACATACAGAGAAGAGAAGAGCTAGCCTTGCCCTTCTTCTTCCTCTGGCCAAACAGCTCAAGGAGCCACTTGTAGCCACTTGTGTTGATCTAGTGATCATGCGGAGACCCCGCAAAGCAGGACTAGGGGTGTTATCTCCACGGAGAGCCCCGAACCTGGGTAAGATTCACCGGCGTGCATTTCTTCGCCTTATCCCGTTTCCAGGCACCGGCGACGTCTTACTGGCTCCCACAATGATAAGCCACCCGTTGGCATATGTCGCACCTACCACCCGACAGGTGCCGTGCTTTCGGTACTTGGATCGGTCGGATCGTGAAGACGTACGACTACATAAACCGCATTGATATAATGCTTCCACTTACGGTCTATGAGGGTACGTAGACAACACTCTCCCCTCTCGTTGCTATGCATCACCATGATCTTGCGTGTGCGTAGGAAATTTTTTAAATTACTACGTTCCCCAACAGTGGCATCCGAGCCAGGTTTTATGCGTAGATGTCATATGCACGAGTAGAACACAAGTGAGTTGTGGGTGCTATAAGTCATACTGCTTACCAGCATGGCATACTTTGGTTCGGCGGTATTGTCTGATGAAGCGGCCCGGACCGACATTACGCGTACGCTTACGCGAGACTGGTTCTACCGACGTGCTTTGCACACAGGTGGCTGGCGGGTGTCAGTTTCTCCAACTTTAGTTGAACCGAGTGTGGCTATGCCCGGTCCTTGAGAAGGTTAGAACAGCACTAACTTGACGAACTATCATTGTGGTTTTGATGCGTAGGTAAGAACAGTTCTTGCTAAGCCCGTAGTGGCCACGTAAAACTTGCAACAACAAAGTAGAGGCCGTCTAGCTTGTTTTTGCAGGGCATGTTGTGATGTGATATGGTCAAGGCATGATGCTATATTTTATTGTATGAGATGATCATGTTTTGTAACCAAGTTATCGGCAACTGGCAGGAGCCATATGGTTGTCGCTTTATTGTATGCAATGCAATCGCCCTGTAATTGCTTTACTTTATCACTAAGCGGGAGCGATAGTTGTAGAAGCAATAGTTGGCGAGACGACAACGATGCTACGATGGAGATCAAGGTGTCGCGCCGGTGACGATGGTGATCATGACGGTGCTTCGGAGATGGAGATCACAAGCACAAGATGATGATGGCCATATCATATCACTTATATTGATTGCATGTGATGTTTATCTTTTATGCATCTTATCTTGCTTTGATTGACGGTAGCATTATAAGATGATCTCTCACTAAATTTCAAGATAAAAGTGTTCTCCCTGAGTATGCACCATTGCCAAAGTTCGTCGTGCCCAGACACCACGTGATGATCGGGTGTGATAAGCTCTACGTCCATCTAAAACGGGTGCAAGCCAGTTTTGCACACGCAGAATACTCAGGTTAAACTTGACGAGCCTAGCATATGCAGATATGGCCTCGGAACACTGAGACCGAAAGGTCGAGCGTGAATCGTATAGTAGATATGATCAACATAGAGATGTTCACCATTGAAAACTACTCCATTTCACGTGATGATCGGTTATGGTTTAGTTGATTTGGATCACGTGATCACTTAGATGATTAGAGGGATGTCTATCTAAGTGGGAGTTCTTAAGTAATATGATTAATTGAACTTTAATTTATCATGAACTTAGTCCTGGTAGTATTAGCATATCTATGTTGTAGATCAATAGCTCGCGTTTAGCTCCCATGTTTTATTTTTGATATGATCCTAGAGAAAACTAAGTTGAAAGATGTTAGTAGCAATGATACGGATTGGATCCGTGATCTGAGGATTTTCCTCATTGCTGCACAGAAGTATAATGTACTTGATGCACCACTAGGTGACAGACCTATTGCAGGAGCAGATGCAGACGTTATGAACGTTTGACAAAAGCTCAGTATGATGACTACTTGATAGTTTAGTGCACCATGCTTTACGGCTTATAATCGGGACTTTAAAAAATGTTTTGAACGCCATAGAGCATATAAGATGTTCTAAGAGTTGAAATTGGTATTTCATACTCATGCCCGTGTCGAGAGGTATGAGACCTCTGACAGTACTTTGCCTACAAGATGGAGGAGAATTGCTCAGGTAGTGAGCATATGCTCAGAATGTCTGAGTACTACAATCACTTGAATCAAGTGGGAGTTAATCTTCCAGATAAGATAGTGATTGACAGAGTTCTCTAGTCACTATCACCAAGTTACTAGAACTTCGTGATGTACTATAATATGCAAGGGATGAAGAAAACAATTCCCAAGCTCTTCGCGATGTTAAAAGCGGCAAAGGTAGAAATCAAGAAAAACATCAAGTGTTGATGGTTGACAAGACCACTAGTTTCAAGAGAAAGGCAAAGGGAAGAAGGGGAACTTCAAGAAGAACGGCAAGCGAGTTGCTGCTCAAGTGAAGAATCCCAAGTCTGGACCTAAGCCTGAGACTGAGTGCTTCTACTGCAAAGGAACTGATCACTGGAAGCGGAACTGCCCCAAGTATTTGGCGGATAAGAAGGATGGCAAGGTGAACAAAGGTATATGTGATATACATGTTATTGATGTGTACCTTACCAGAGCTCGCAGTAGCACCTGGGTATTTGATATTGGTTCTGTTGCTAATATTTGCAACTCAAAACAGGGACTACGGATTAAGCGAACACTGGCCAAGGACGAGGTGACGATGCGCGTGGGAAACGGTTCCAAAGTCGATGTGATTGCCGTCGGCATGCTACCTCTACATCTACCTTCGGGATTAGTATTAGACCTAAATAATTGTTATTTGGTGCCAGCGTTGAGCATGAACATTATATCTGGATCTTGTTTGATGCGAGACAGTTATTCATTTAAATCAGAGAATAATGGTTGTTCTATTTATATGAGTAATATCTTTTATGGTCATGCACCCTTGAAGAGTGGTCTATTTTTTATGAATCTCGATAGTAGTGATACACATATTCATAATGTTGAAACCAAAAGATGCAGAGTTAATAATGATAGTGCAACTTATTTGTGGCACTGCCGTTTGGGTCATATTGGTGTAAAGCGCATGAAGAAACTCCATACTGATGGACTTTTGGAATCACTTGATTATGAATCACTTGGTACTTGCGAACCATGCCTCATGGGCAAGATGACTAAAACGCCATTCTCCGGAACTATGGAGCGAGCAAAAGATTTGTTGGAAATCATAAATACATATGTATGTGGTCCGATGAATGTTGATGCTCGCGGCGGATATCGTTATTTTCTCACCTTCACAGATGATTTAAGCAGATATGGGTATATCTACTTAATGAAACATAAGTCTGAAACATTTGAAAAGTTCAAAGACTTTTAGAGTGAAGTTGAAAGTCATCGTAACAAGAAAATAAAGTTTCTACGATCTGATCGTGGAGGAGAATATTTGAGTTACGAGTTTGGTCTACATTTGAAGCAATGCGGAATAGTTTCGCAACTCATGCCACCCGGAACACCACGGCGTAATGGTGTGTCCGAACGTCGTAATCGTACTTTACTAGATATGCTGCGATGCTTATGTGAAAAGGCTTCAACCTGATAAGCCCGAACCCAAATCGAAGAAATGTGTCTTCATAGGATACCCAAAGGAGACTGTTGGGTACACCTTCTATCACAGAT
Source organism: Triticum aestivum (assembly GCF_018294505.1). Taxonomy (NCBI): domain Eukaryota; kingdom Viridiplantae; phylum Streptophyta; class Magnoliopsida; order Poales; family Poaceae; genus Triticum; species Triticum aestivum. The sequence goes on from NC_057808.1 coordinate 29,716,218, forward strand.
CCGAAGGCAAAACATACGTTGCTAAGAATGGATCCTTTCTAGAGAAGGAGTTTCTCTCGAAAGAAGTGAGTGGGAGGAAAGTAGAACTTGATGAGGTAACCGTACCTGCTCCCTTATTTGAAAGTAGTTCATCATAGAAACCGGTTCCTGTGATGTCTATACCAATTAGTGAGGAAGTTAATGATGATGATCATGAAACTTCAGATCAAGTTGTTACTGAACCTCGTAGGTCAACCAGAGTAAGATCCGCACCAGAGTGGTACGGTAATCCTGTTCTGGAGGTTATGTTACTAGACCATGACGAACCTACGAACTATGAAGAAGCGATGGTGAGCCCAGATTCCGCAAAATGGCTTGAGGCCATGAAATCTGAGATGGGATCCATGTATGAGAACAAAGTGTGGACTTTGGTTGACTTGCCCGATGATCGGCAAGCCATTGAGAATAAATGGATCTTCAAGAATAATATTGACGCTGACGGTAATGTTAGTGTATATAAAGCTCGACTTGTTGCGAAAGGTTTTCAACAAGTTCAAGGGGTTGACTACGATGAGACCTTCTCACCCGTAGCGATGTTTAAGTCTGTCCGAATCATGTTAGCAATTGCCGCATTTTATGATTATGAAATTTGGCAAATGGATGTAAAAACTGCATTCCTGAATGGATTTCTAGAAGAAGAGTTGTATATGATGCAACCGGAAGGTTTTGTCGATCCAAAGGGAGCTAACAAAGCGTGCAAGCTCCAGCGATCCATTTATGGACTGGTGCAAGCCTCTCGGAGTTGGAATAAACGCTTTGATAGTGTGATCAAAGCATTTGGTTTTGTATAGACTTTTGGAGAAGCCTGTATTTACAAGAAAGTGAGTGGGAGCACTACACCATTTCTGATAAGTATATGTGAATGACATATTGTTGATCGGAAATAATGTAGAATTATTCTGCAAAGCATAAAGGAGTGTTTGAAAGGAGTTTTTCAAAGAAAGACCTCGGTGAAGCTGCTTACATATTGAGCATCAAGATCTATAGAGATAGATCAAGACGCTTGATAAGTTTTTTCAATGAGTACATACCTTGACAAGATTTTGAAGTAAGTTCAAAATGGAACAGTCAAAGAAAGAGTTCTTACCTGTGTTACAAGGTGTGAAATTGAGTAAGACTCAAAGCCCGACCACGGCAGAAGATAGAAAGAGAATGAAAATAATTCCCTATGCCTCAACCATAGGTTCTATAAAGTATGCCATGCTATGTACCAGATCTATTGTATACCCTACACTGATTTTGTCAAGGGAGTGCAATAGTGATCTAGGAGTAGATCACTGGACAGCGGTCAAAATTATCCTTAGTGGAATAAGGATATGTTTCTTGATTATGGAGGTGACAAAAGGTTCGTCGTAAAGGGTTACGTCGATACAAGTTTTGGCACTGATCCAGATGACTCTAAGTCTTCATCTGGATACCTATTGAAAGTGGGGGCAATTAGCTAAAGTAGCTCCATGCAGAGCATTGTAGACATAGAAATTTGCAAAATACATATGGATCTGAATATGGCAGACCCGTTGACTAAGCTTCTCTCACAAGCAAAACATGATCACACCTTAGTACTCTTTGGGTATTAATCACATAGCGATGTGAACTAGATTATTGACTCTAGTAAACCCTGTGGGTGTTGGTCACATGACGATGTGAACTATGGGTGTTAATCACATGGTGATGTGAACTATTGATGTTAAACCACATGGCGACGTGATCTAGATTATTGACTCTAGTGCAAGTGGGAGACTGAAGGAAATATGCCCTAGAGGCAATAATAAAGTTATTATTTATTTCCTTATTTCATGATAAATGTTTATTATTCATGCTAGAATTGTATTAACCGGAAACATAATACATGTGTGAATACATAGACAAACAAAGTGTCACTAGTATGCCTCTACTTGACTAGCTCGTTAATCAAAGATGGTTAAGTTTCCTAGCCATTGACATGAGTTGTCATTTGATTAATGGGATCACATCATTAGGAGAATGATGTGATTGACTTGACCCATTCCGTTAGCTTAGCACTCGATCGTTTAGTATGTTGCTATTGCTTTCTTCATGACTTATACATGTTCCTATGACTATGAGATTATGCAACTCCCGTTTACCGGAGGAACACTTTGTGTGCTACCAAACGTCACAATGTAACTGGGTGATTATAAAGGTGCTCTACAGGTGTCTCCAAAGGTACTTGTTGGGTTGGCGTATTTCGAGATTAGGATTTGTCAGTCCGATTGTCGGAGAGGTATCTCTGGGCCCACTCGGTAATGCACATCACTATAAGCCTTGCAAGCATTGCAACTAATGAGTTAGTTGCGGGATGATGTATTACGGAATGAGTAAAGAGACTTGCCGGTAACGAGATTGAACTAGGTATTGAGATACCTACGATCGAATCTCGGGCAAGTAACATACCGATGACAAAGGGAACAACGTATGCTGTTATGCGGTCTGACTGATAAAGATCTTCGTAGAATATGTAGGAGCCAATATGGGCATCCAGGTCCCGCTATTGGTTATTGACAAGAGAGGTGTCTCGGTCATGTCTACATAGTTCTCGAACCCGTAGGGTCTGCATGCTTAACGTTCGTTGACGATATAGTACTATGAGTTATGTATGTTGGTGACCGAATGTTGTTCGGAGTTTTGGATGAGATCACGGATATGACGAGGAACTCCGGAATGGTTCGGAAGTAAAGATTGATATGTGGATAGTAGTGTCTGATCTCCGGAAAGGTTCCGGAATACATCGGAAGGGGTTCCGGATGTTTCCCGAAATGTTTGGGCACGAGAACACTTTATCTAGGCCAAAGGGGAAAGCCCACGGGGTTTTTGTAAAGCGCAAAAGGAAGTTTTGCGGAGTCCAGGGGCCGGACGCTAGGGTCCCTGGCGTCTGGGTCCAGACGCCGGGAACCCTGGCGTCTGGCCCTGGAGTCCGAGAAGGACTCTTGCCTTTCGGGTGAAACCGACTTTGTGGAGGCTTTTAATCCAAGTTTCGACCTCAAGGCTCAACATATAAATAGAGGGGTAGGGCTAGCACCCAAGACACATCAAGAAACACCAAGTCGTGTGCCCGCAACCCCGTCTCCTCTAGTTTATCCTCCGTCATAGTTTTATAGTGCTTAGGTGAAGCCCTGCGAAGATTGTTCTTCACCAACACCGTCACCACGCCGTCGTGCTGCCGGAACTCATCTACTACTTCGCCCCTCTTGCTGGATCGAGAAGGCGACGACGTCACCGAGCCGAACGTGTGCAGAACTCGGAGGTGCGGTGCTTTCGGTACTTGGATCGGTCGCATCATGAAGACGTACGACTACATCAACCGCGTTGATATAACGCTTTCGCTTACGGTCTACGAGGGTACGTAGACAACACTCTCCCCTCTCATTGCTATGCATCACCATGATCTTGCGTGTGCGTAGGAAATTTTTGAAATTACTACGTTCCCCAACACCAGCCACTGGGTGGAGAGAGGGAGGCTGAACCGGTGCAAGATGATCCACAACCTTCAGGTCAGCCCGAGGAAGAATCATGATCCGGAGGCCGGTTATCTTCTGCACACTTTCATCTGTGTGATAAAACAGTTATTCTTTTGGGCCGTCAAAGCGCCTTGTAATAGGCTAGTTGAAACACTTGGTCTGCTATGCCATCATGCATATTCATGATAACCCACAAGTGTAGGGGATCGCAACAGCTTTCGAGGGTAGAGTATTCAACCCAAATTTATTGATTCGACACAAGGGGAGACAAAGAATATTCTCAAGTATTAGCAGTTGAGTTGTCAATTCAACCACACCTGGATAACTTAGTATCTGCAGCAAGGTATTTAGTAGCAAAGTAGTATGATAGTAATGGTAACAGTAGCAAAAGTAATATTTTTGGGTTTTGTAGTGATTGTAACAATAGTAGCGGAAAAGTAAATAAGCGAAGAACAATATATGAAAAGTTCGTAGGCATTGGACCAATGATGGATAATTATGTTGGATGCGATTCCTCATGCAATAGTTATAACCTAGGGTGACACAGAACTAGCTCCAGTTCATCAATGTAATGTAGGTATGTATTCTGAATATAGTCATATGTGCTTATGGAAAAGAACTTGCATGACATCTTTTGTCCTACCCTCCCGTGGCAGCGGGGTCCTAGTGGAAACTAAGGGATATTAAGCCCTCCTTTTAATAGAGTACCGAACCAACGCATTAGCACTTAGTGAATACATGAACTCCTCAAACTACGGTCATCACCGAGAAGTATCCCGATTATTGTCACTTCAGGGTTGTCGGATCATAACACATAATAGGTGACTATAGACTTGCAAGATAGGATCAAGAACTCACATATATTCATGAAAACATAATAGGTTCAGATCTGAAATCATGGCACTCGGGCCCTAGTGACAAGCATTAAGCATAGCAAAGTCATAGCAACATCAATCTCAGAACATAGTGGATACTAGGGATCAAACCCTAACAAAACTAACTTGATTACATGATAAATCTCATCCAACCCATCACCGTCCAGCAAGCCTACGATGGAATTACTCACGCACGGCAGTGAGCATCATGAAATTGCTGATGGAGGATGGTTGATGATGACGACGGCGACGAATCCCCCTCTCCGGAGCCCCGAACGGACTCCAAATCAGCCCTCCTGAGAGAGATTAGGGCTTGGCGGCGGCTCCGAATCGTAAAACGCGATGAAACTTTATCTCTGATTTTTTTCTCCGCGAAACAGAATATATAGCGTTGGAGTTGAGGTCGGTGGAGCTCCAGGGGGCCCAGGAGGGTGGGGGCGCGCCCCCACCCTCCTAGACAGGGTGTGGGCCCCCTGATGCCGATTCTTTCGCCAGTATTTTTCCAAAAATAATCTCCGTGGATTTCCAGGTCATTCCGAGAACTTTTGTTTTCTGCACAAAGATAACATCATGGAAATTCTGCTGAAAACAGCGTCAGTCCGGGGTAGTTCCATTCAAATCATGCAAGTTAGAGTCCAAAACAAGGGCAAAAGTGTTTGGAAAAGTAGATACGTTGGATATGTATCAACTCCCCCAAGCTTAAACCTTTGCTTGTCCTCAAGCAATTCAGTTGACAAACTGAAAGTGATAAAGAAAAACTTTTACAAACTCTGTTTGCTCTTGTTGTTGTAAATATGTCAAGCCAACATTCAAGTTTTCAGCAAAGATTATGAACTAACCATATTCACAATAACACTTAGGTCTCATGTTTACTCATATCAATGGCATAATCAACTAGCGAGCAATAATAATAAAACTCGGATGACAACACTTTCTCAAAACAATCATAATATGATATAAAAAGATGGTAGCTCGCTAGCCCTTTCTGAGACCGCAAAACATAAATGCAGAGCACCTCTAAAGATCAAGGACTGACTAAACATTGTAATTCATGGTAAAAGAGATCCAGTCAAGTCATACCCAATATAAACTAATAGTAATGCATGCAAATGACAGCGGTGCTCTCCAGCGGGTGCTTTTTAATAAGAAGGTGATGACTCAACATAAAAGTAAATAGATAGGCCCTTCGCAGAGGGAAGCAGGGATTTGTAGAGGCGCCAGAGCTCAGTTTTTGAAATTGAGATAAATAATATTTTGAGCGGCATACTTTCACTGCCAACGCAACAACCAAGAGATGGCAATATCTTCCATGCTACATACATTATAGGCGGTTCCCAAACAGAATGGTAAAGTTTATACTCCCCCTCCACCAACAAGCATCAATCCATGGCTTGCTCGAAACAACGAGTGCCTCCAACTAACAAGAGTCCCGGGGGAGTTTTGTTTGCAATAATTTTGATTTGATTTGCTTAAAGCATGGGACTGGGCATCCCGGTTACCAGCCATTTTCTCGTGAATGAGGAGCGGAGTCCACTCCTCTTGAGAATAACCCACCTAGCATGGAAGATACAGATAGCCCGGGTTGATACATGAGCTATTCGAGTATACAAAACAGAATTTCATTTGAAGGTTTGGAGTTTGGCACATACAAATTTACTTGGAACTGCAGGTAAATACCGCATATAGGAAGGTATGGTGGACTCATATGGAATAACTTTGGGGTTTATGGAATTTGGATGCACAAGCAGTATTCCCGCTTAGTACAGGCTAGCAAAAGACTAGGAAGCGACCAACTGAGAGAGCGACAACAGTCATGAACATGCATTAAAATTAATCAACACTGAGTGCAAGCATGAGTAGGATACAATCCACCATGAACATAAATATCATGAAGGCTATGTTGATTTGTTTCAACTACATGCGTGAACATGTGCCAAGTCAAGTCACTCAATTCATTCAAAGGAGGATACCATCCCATCATACCACATCACAACTATTTTAATAGCATGTTGGCACGCGGGGTAAACCATTATAACTCATAGCTAATTAAGCATGGCATAAGCAACTATAATCTCTAAATGTTATTGCAAACATGTTTATTCATAATAGGCTGAATCAGGAACGATGAACTCATCATATTAAAAAAAACAAAAGAGGTCGAGTTCATACCAGCTTCTCTCATCTCGATCAGTCCATCATACATTGTCATTATTGCCTTTCACTTGCACGACCGAACGGCGTGTATAATGATAATAGTGCACGTGCATTGGACTAAGCTGGAATCTGCAAGCATTCAATTCAAGAGAGGAGACAAAATAATATGGGCTCTAAGTTAAATCAACAATCATGCATATGAGAGCCACTAAACATTTTCATTAAGGTCTTCTCCTCTCAACCCCCAAAAGAAAGAAAATAAATAAAACTATTTACACGGGAAAGCTCCCAACAAGTAAAAGAAGAACGAGAATTTTTTTTGGGTTTTCATTTTAATTTTACAAGCATTGAAATTAAACTAACTAATTTTTTTGGTTTTTCTAAAGTTTATCAAACACACAAGAAGAAAGCTAGAAAAAGAAATTAAACTAGCATGGATAGTACAATGAAAAAGTATGAGCACCGACAACTAGAATAGTGTGTGAACATGAATGTACAGTCGGTGAGAAATACGTACTCCCCCAAGCTTAGGCTTTTGGCCTAAGTTGGTCTATTGCCAAGGGTAGCCTGGCTGATATCCAAAGTTATAACTGGGGTCGTACTGAGATGCAGCATCCAATGCCTCCTGAGCTGCGGCATGCTGGCGAGCTGCCTCCGCTCTCCTCTCGCATTCGGTTGCCTCCTCCCTGGTTACAACATATCTTCGTTTTGCCTGGTAATCAAAAAGGGAAGGAGCAGGGAGAGTAACATGGACAGAGCGACGTCTGTCAAAGATTAGTCGATATTGGAGGAATTGTTCATTCCCCACAAGAAAATGATGACTGACCATAGCGTCATAATCTACATAAGCGGAAGGTAACTGCACGTCACCCTCACGTGGAGGTATACCAAGATAATTAGCAACACGAGTATCATAAATCCCTCCAAATAAATCTCCAGATAAACCATTATTATGCAGCCTACGTGCAACTATTGCCCCCAAGTTCTAATCTTTATTACCTAAAACAGCACTCTTGAGGACACAGAGATCAGGGACACACATGTGACATGCTTCATCTTTACCATTAATACATCTACCAATGAAGAGAGCAAAATAATGTATAGCAGGAAAATGAATGCTCCCTATGGTAGCTTGTGCTATGTCCCTAGATTCTCCCACAGTTATACTAGCAAGAAAGTCCTTATATTCAGATTACGGGGTTCATTAACATTACCCCACTGTGGGAGTTTGCAAGCAGTAGTGAAATCTTCTAAGTCCATGGTATAGGATTGATCATATATATCAAACAAGACCGTTTGAGAGTTACGCAAAGATGAAAATTTAAACCTTCTCACGAATGAATCAGTCAAATAATAGTACAGAGGACACTTATCTTGCATGAAGTCCTCAAGATCGGCGTTACGCACATATGCGTCGAATTCATTCTTAATTCCTGCATTGACCATAAATTCTTCTGACGGCCATTCACAAGGCCGCACGTCAGCTTCCCTTGGTGGTTCATCGTCTTGCTCACGCATAGCACGTCTAGATGCTTGCTTTCTTGAAGAACCACCTTGAGACATTTTCCTAGACATATTTCTTCCTCTGAAAAATTTCTGAAATTTTTAGTAACTTCAAAATAAAAGTGAATCAAACTAAACAAGATTGATAGCAACTACTCCTACAAGTGCCTAGAGCCTATATCATGCATTAGAATTACTTGGGACCTCATAAATTTGACATGCAAGCTCAAGAACAGGGTCACCTATGCAGCAAAAATTTGCAATGAATAAAGCAATAGAACAAAAACTAATTGGACCAATGGAGTAGTCACATACGAAGCAACAATCTCCCAAAGCAGTTTTGTGAATGGAGCTTTGAGAAAGGAGATCAAAAATCACAGCAAAATGAGCTAGAACTCATGCTTGAGCTGGATGGGGGTTTTTTTGGGAGGAAGATGGAGTGTGTGGGTGCAGGAATAAGTGGGGGGGCCACCGTGGGCCCACGAGACAGGGGGTGCGCCCTGGACCCTTATGGCCAGGTGCTTGCCCCCCTGCTATGTTCCCAGTGCCTAAAATTCTCAAATATTCTAGAAAAAATCATACTAAATTGGCAGGGCATTTGGAGCACTTTTATTTTCGGGATATTTTTTATTGCATGGATAATTCAGAAAACAGACAGATAATACTATTTTTGCTTTATTTATTCTAAATAACAGAAAGTAAAAAGAGGGTACAGAAGGTTGTGCCTTCTAATTTCATCCATCTCATGATCATCAAAAGGAATCCACTAACAAGGTTGATCAAGTCTTGTTAACAAACTCATTCCGAATAACATGGAACCGGAGAAATTTCGAATAACACTAAGTAACCTAACAAGGATATGAACATCCCCAACAATAAGAATATCATTTTTTTTTCTTGACAGTAGGAAGAGGAAATTCAAAACCTCCAATAATAGTAGTTGGACTTTTTCCAATAGAATTGATGCTATGAACTTGAGGTTGTTTCCTCGGAAAGTTTACCGTATGCTCATTACCATTAACATGAAAAGTGACATTGCCTTTGTTGCAATCAATAACAGCCCCTGCAGTATTCAAAAAAGGTCTGCCAAGGATAATCGACATACTATCATCCTCGGGAATATCAAGAATAACACGGAATCAGCTATAGGAATCAGCTATTTTGCCGTCTGCCACGGCGGACGGCAAAGGCACAAACGGCGGACGGCAAAGGCCTTTGCCGTCAGCCGCGGACGGCAAAAGGCTCCGGCAAAGTAGGCTACGGTAAACAGCTACTTTGCCGTCTGCTTCCTGGCGGCTGACGGCAAAGGCCCTTTGCCGTCTGCCGCGGACGGCAAAGAGGGCGGACGGCAATAATTGTGCTCTCAGTCCGTTAAGTGGCTAACGGCAGGCCTTTGCCGTCCGCCGCGGACGGCAAACTTTCTAGTGCCTTTGCTGTCGGCCAGCGGACGGCAAACTTTCTAGTGTCTTTGTCGTCCGCCATATGATGTCATCTACACGTCACTACATGGCAGGCCTTTGCCGTCCGCCGCTGACGGCAAACTCTTTGCCGTCTGCCACTGTAGGCAAACTGACCAAATGGGTCAGCTCCCAGGAAGCACAGCTGGATGCCATGTGGCTTCTTTGCCGTCCGCGGCAGACGGCAAAGGGCCCGTTGCCGTCGGTGGCGGACGGCAAAGAGCCTGCATATTTGGTCTTTTTTCTGTTTTTTATTAAATCCAACAATTTTCACAAAAAATATATATGGCATATATAGATATATTTCGCAAGGCAAAGTTCCATCACATAAGATATATATGACAACAATTTTCACAGCAAACATATATATAAGATATCCAACATGCATAGTTCCATCATACATAGTTCCATCACATAACTTCATCACATATGTTCCATCCAACTACCAAGCTCCATCATACATAGCATAGTTCACCCAACTACCAAGATACATGCATAGTTCAACGATACAAAAGAAACAGAGAAAGGGATAAGGAGCACTCCATCTATGCAAGCTTTCGTCAAGTGAATGAAATCTGCAAAATGAAAAATAAGAAAGTTAGAAATAGGTGACTAGAACAAGAAGAAGACTAGAACAAGAAGAGTATGTCATTTATGGGCTAACTTACGTGAAATGGATCATATATGAGCTAACTAAGTTGAAATGGGTCGTTTATGAGCTAACTAAGGTCAAATGGATCGTTTTTGAGGTAACTAAGGTGAAATGGATCGTTTTTTAGCTCACTTAGGTCAAATGGATCATTTATGAGCTAACTTAGTTGAAATGGATCGTTTTTTAGCTAACTTTGTTGAAATGGATCATTTATGAGCTAATTTAGTTGAAATGGATCTTTTTGAGCTAACTTTGTTGAAATGGATCATTTATGAGCTAATTTAGTTGAAATGGATCTTTTTGAGCTAACTTAGGTGAAATGGATCATTTAAGAGCTAATTTAGGTGAAATGGATCGTTTTTTAGCTCACTTAGGTCAAATGGATCATTTATGAGCTAAATTAGTTGAAATGGATCGTTTATGAGATAACCTAGGTAAGATGGGTTATTTTGGAGTTAACCTAGGTGAAATGGGCCATTTTAAAGCTAACGTAGGTAAAATGGATCATTTAGGAGCTAATCTAGGTAAAATGGGTCGTTTTTTAGCTAACTTGGATGAACTGCATCATTTATAAGCTAACCTAGGTAAAATGGGTCATTTTGGAGGAAAAGAAGCTAACTCTAGGTCATTATGGTAAGCATATTGGAGGAAATAAAGCTAAATCTAGGTCTTTATGCATTTGTTAAGCAAAACACTAGAGAAACTTACCGTGATCAGGGAGGTGTAGGAGCGGGGTGGCTAGTGCCGCTACCTGGAGAAGGATCGTGTGATGCGTTTCTGGAGTTAAGCTGCACCAAAGATCATTTCCAATGTCTCGTTAGCATTATGACACTCAAATGTTAAGACTAGCAAGTAATGTCCATTCAAATTAAACTCACCGTGCTCCCAGGAGCAATCACTGGCATCGGCGGAGCGGGCTGACCGGACTTCTCGCACACAGACTGCACATTTGGTTTTCACAACAGAGTCATACTAGTTAGTAATGAGACTCAAATGTTAAGACTAGCAAGTAATCTGCAGAAGAAACTTACCACAAGGAGCTCGTACATGGCCCTTGCCTGCATGTCATTCCGTGCCCTCTCCTCCTCCATCATCTTTCTCGTCCTCTCCTCCATCTCCCGCTGCCTCTCCGCCGCCTCCGCCAGAAGTTTCTCCGTTCTATCTCTCTCAGTCTGTATAGCAGCCTGCAACACCACTCACATGACCATTTGTAATCATTGATGGAAGCGCACACAATGTAATGGAGAAAGATAACTGAGTATGTATCACTAACCTTGATGGCGAGTTGCACTGGCCATTCACGAGGCCTTATCTCAGGAGCGGAGCTCGACTGGCGCGCCTTGATCTCCGAGAGAGTGCTAGGACAACGGATAAGTCCATCTCCAATGGCTATGGAGCCATGGGACCTCCCGCCACCAGATATCATCACCAGCTCTGGATCAATGGGACCCTGGCTCAGGTTAAAGTCCTCCCCTTTCCTCGCCTTCCCCTCATCTCTATATCTCACGAGCTTGTTGTGGGAGGAGATGTTGGTGAAGTTGTTTGCATCATCGAGGTCAGACTGAGAGAAAGCCTTGGCTTTCTTGAAAGAGGCAGTGTGGGCCATGGCATACAGGTCGTACACCTCTGGCACCTTATCCGCCTTATTGTGGCGTGCCTGAAAGAGAGAAACAATGAAAATTAGTAATTAAAGGGCTCAAGCTAGCATGATGAATGAATTGCATGAATCATGAAGCAAACCACATACCCAGTTGCGCCCGAACTGATATAAGTTGGAGCTGCCTTGATGGTGTGGCACACCTTCCATTTGGGCACGTTTGTCCTTGGCCTCATTGTGGAGGGCTAGCCATTCTTTTGAGCACCACTCAATAGAAACTTGAGCGCTACGGCTAAGAATTACTAAATGAAGGAACTTAAGTAGAAGGCATTAAGAATTACCTTCATGTACTGCTCCTTACTCAGGAACTTATCGCGGCACGCCGGCTTGGTCTTCTTGATACCACGCAAGGCGTAGTAGTCTCGAACAGCCTGCACCCGAGCCTCGTGCCGTAAGTTCTGGAGTAGGCGCTTGCAGACATTCTCGATAACATGTGCCGCGTCCTCCTCGTATCCCTCCTCACACATGTAGAATGTCTGCAATCAAATGAGACAATATTGATTAGTACAATTAATAACTAGCTAGTTGAAGATTTTTAAATGTGTAAAGGAGAAATTACCCAGAACTTTCTGATCACCAGGTCTGCCCTCGTGTCGCACACGACACCATCGATAATCTCATCCGGCGGGGCCGGGGCAGCCACGTAGTGCTCCCAGCTCAATCCAAGCTCTGGAAGCCTACCCTCACCAGGCAACGTGACAAACCCCGGGAAGTTTTGCCGGCAAAGAACTCCAAGGACGGAGTTGGGCCGGCGGACACTATGATGGTGGTCCCAACCCCTGCAGCATGACAAGGCCAACGCATTAGTTATTTGAAGAAACGTGAATGCAGAAGGTACAAAAATATTAAATGCACTTACGTACCTCTCCCCATCAGGGAAAATCAACCACCTCTACTCGCGGGTCGCCGGCACGGACGGGACCCGTGTAGCACCACGCTGGTAGACGGTGCCCCCCTCCTCCTCAAGATCAGTTGGCTCCCCGCCATCATCAGCATGGCCACTCGGCTCCTCGGGCTGATCCGGCCAGGTACCCCATCCGGACGTGTGCTCCTCCGGGGTCTCGTGGGCCGAACTCTCGTGGGCCGAAGGCCAATCGACCCGAGGCTCGTGGGCCCAAGACCCGTGGACCGAAGGCTCGTGGACCGGAGTCCGTGTAGCCTCCTCCTCGGACGAGTCCACCCTAGCAGTCACGCGCTCGGGTGAAACAGCTGGGGGTGGCGGCGAGGAAGGCGTCGTAGCAGTCACCCTACCTCCTCTCCCGCGACCACGTGCCCCACCTCCTCTCTTCCTACCTCGTCCCCTGCTGGGCACCGCGGTCGACGAAGAAGGGCCCGGCGGTGTGGCCATACTGTCCAGCAACGCTCGGCGGAGAGGTGCGTCTGGAATGGAAGACCTCAGACCACGCGCCGACGAAGAAGGGGCCTTGGCGCGCTCCCGACCAGCGCCCACCATCTTTCAACACCTGCCATGACAAACAGTAAACGAAATTAGTACAACATAAAAAAAAGACCGACATGAATAATAATATGTGTATCACTTAAGTGTATCATCATCAAGTACAACATTAAAAAATTTAATACCTGACACTACTAATAATCTCGATCAGTATCATCAATAAATGCATAATCATCATCATCACTATAATCAATGACGGGCTCATAGGGTTCAGTGGCATCAACATGTGGAAGGCCACCTTGACGTAATCGGTCAAGCAATGATAGGTCATCCGCAGCAGTAACCTCTTCTTGTTCTGGCTCTTCTTGTTCCTCCTCTGGGGTGATGTCGGATTCACTGTCGCTGTCTACTTCAATGTTTTGGGGTGAAGTATAGCGGTTCTTGAAACGCTTTTTGGAAAGACGTGTCTCTTGGAAGAATTCTCCTTCATATGTGTCTGGGTTAATGTGAGGTTCATAATCCTCTTCCTTTGGGGGAGATAGTCTAGCACATGGCGGCACTTCATAAACGACATCCCAACCTTTCAGATTTGGATTAGTTTGGCAGGCCCACGGTAGATAGAATACTTGGGTCGCCTGTTGAGCCGTAATATAGACATCAGGAACATCTAAATGGGTGCTTTGGTTGATTTCAACTAGCCCTATATGTTCATGAGTCCTTCTAGTCTCCTTCGGCTGAAACCAATAACATTTGAAGACTACGACATTCGGTGGGTTTTCACCATAGAATAGAAGTTCATAAATTGCTTCAACTCTCCCATAATACTCGGTACCTCCTTCGCCGATAGCAGATACACAACAATTTTTAGACTTTCGGTCGGCCATAGATAGCTCTTTGCCATAGGTATGAAAGCGATACCCGTTGATGTCGTATTTGTCAAATGAACGGACCTTATAGTCAAAACCATTAGCGGCTTGTCTCAATTCGGCGTCCATAGACTCTGAATTAGCCTACAAGTTTAATATGAAAGGATTGTTGCATTACGCACAAATTAGAGACTGAAACCGGGATAGCCGCCTACAAATTAGCCTACAAGTCTAATAGAAATTACCGTTTGTTTGAACCAAGAGATGAAACCGGGATAGCCGCCTCCTTGCTTTGCGAGAAGCTCATACTCTTCGACAGAATCCTTTTGGATCACCGCTCCATACGAGAATAAGGCGACGTATCGACTGTATGAAATATCCAGGAATAAGATCAGTTCAAAGGAAATAGAAGTTGCGAAACTATGTACCGAGAACTTACTCGATGTACGGCCGCACTTCTATCAGGTTGTTGAAGATATACAACGAAATGGTCCGCCATTGTTCGTTATCCAAAGATACTGGATTTGAAACACTGGCTGGTGCGAGATTCCCTTTGAATAGGCTGAGGTTGGATCCACCCTCTTTAGGGTCGTCAGCATTGTACCGAGGCTTCGGATTATGCAAATGACGATTTTTGGCTTCGTAGTGTGCTGTCACGAAGTTTGCCGCCTCCTCAGTGATGAATGCCTCAGCCATCGATGCTTCAATTCTACGTTTATTTTTACATTTTTGTCGAAGCGTCTTCTGCATCCTCTCAGTTGGGTAGCACCAACAATTTTGCACGGGCCCCCCCCCCAATCTTGCCTCGGTCGGGAGATGCAAAATCAAATGTTGCATTGGATTAAAGAAGCACGGTGGAAAGATCTTCTCTAACTTGCAGATCAACTCTGGCGCCAACTCTTCCATTTCTTCTAGCACGCCAGGAGATAGTTCTTTCGCATAAAGAACACGGAAGAAATAGCTGAGTTCTGCCAGTACTAGCCATTCATCCTCAGGGATGAAGCCACGCAACATCACCGGCATTACCCGCTCAATCCATATGTGCCAATCATGACTCTTGAGACCAAATATCTTCAATTTATCAAGACTGGCTCCCCTCTGTAGATTCGCTGCATACCCATCGGGGAACATCAACTGCATTTTCACCCACAAGATAATTTCCCTCATAGCTGGCCTTCCAAGATTGAACCATGCCTTTGGCTTCGTCCAGTTCTGCTTTCCTTTCGGTTATTTCATGTTTTGTAACGGCCTATCACATAGCGCCTCCAGATCGACTCTAGCCTTAGTATTATCCTTTGACTTCCCATCTATGCCGAACAATGTACCAAAAAGTGCCTCGGCGATATTCTTCTCAGTGTGCATCACGTCGATGTTGTGTGGGCAAAGGAGGTCTTTGAAGTAAGGCAGATCCCATAAGCATGTTTTGTGAGTCCAGGCGTGCTTAGAATTATACCCCTTGAAGTACCCTGGACGCTCTGGATCTGGCTCGAGAGCGTTTAACTGATCCAGGGTCTGTTGGCCTGTCAATGCATGTGGTGCAGAGTTTTTGACAACTCTACCTCTGATGAAGTTCTTCTTGTCTTTCCTGAACTTATGGCGAGGATTCAGGAACTGTCTATGCATGTCGAAGCAAGAAAACTTGCGACCGGCCTGAAGCCAACGAAACTCAAGAGCTCCCTTGCATGTGGGGCACGGGAACCTTCCATGCACACACCAGCCAACGAATAGCGCATACACCGGCAAGTCATGCGTCGAGTACATGTACCAGACACGCATTATGAAGTTCCGTTTGCTATAGGCATCGTATGTCTTGAACCCATTATCCCAGGCTTCTTGCAATTCGTCCTTAAGCGGTTGCATGTACACATTCATATTTTTCCCCAGATAGTTGGGCCCTGGAATTATCAACGTCAGGAAAATGTTCTTTCTTTGCATAATCTGTCCGGGGGGGAGATTGAGTGGAAAGACAAATACGGGCCAAACAACTGTATTGGGCTGCCGTCATACCAAACACACTGAACCCATCCGTGCTGATGCCGACTCGAGGATGCCTCGGATCTGCCGCTTTGTCACCATGTAATTCATCAAACTTTTTCCACGCAACACCATCCGATGTGTGTACAATCATCAGATTCCCATCTGCATCTAGTTCGGTTTTTTTGCCCGTTTTGTGCCATGTCATCTGTCTGGCCGTCTCTTCGACCATGAAAAGACGTTGAAGTCTTGGTACGATTGGCATATACCGAAGAACACTAACGGGGATTTTGGTCTGTGTCTTCTCACCCATACCGTTGTCTACCACAACATACCTGGAAGACTTGCAAATGGGACAATAGTTCAAGTCCGCATAGTCAAGCCTAAACAAGACACATCCTTTCTCACAGGCATGTATCTTATCATAGGGCATCTTCAGTGCACGGAGGATTTTGTCCGACTGGTACAGGTTTGCAGGCATTACATGGCCTTTGGGTAGAAAGCGTCCAAATACTGTCATCATTGCATCGTAGCATTCTCTGCCCAAGTTGAACTGAGCCTTCAAAGCCATTACTTGTGAGATGGCATCCAACTGACAAAGCTCAGTGTGCTCATGGAGCGGACGTTTTGAAGACTCCAACATTTCATTGAAGGCCTTTGCAGATTCCTCCATCTCCTCGTTCGAATCCCGAGCATCATCGAAGTCTTGCACCATGTTTTCCATCCCGGTACCATGCTCGTCGGTGCGACGACGATCCACCTCAGCTCGGTCACGTTGGGCAGACTCACCATGAAATGTCCACACCGTATAATCGGGCGTAAAACCACTCTTCTGCAGGTGTTTGCCCATTTCAGCCTCTGTCCTCTTTTCCCAATTGCCGCACCATAAACAGGGGCACCAGGTTTCCTCTGGCCGTTTGCAAATGCGGCTCGCACAAACCCCTTGGTTTTTGTGAACCATTCAGTGCTCCATTTGTTCTGACCAGTGTGACCGGTGTACATCCACGCACGATCACTCATCTTGACTTTCAGAGCTACTAGACACACAACAAATATATATATATAATTCACCATGTATATATTCATCAGTTTATCTACTTTGTCAATTTTATTACGTCCATGCAACCTACACTCTAATAGGTAATGATAGGTCCTAATCCCACCCGAGTATGTTTAGATTGGGTTCATTTTCCCATGCTATGCTCCGGATCCTACGCAAAATTTCGGCAGCACCTCCCCGCTGTTCTCCTGATACACGTCTCTGCAATAAACAGAGAGGATGTGTACCCGGAGAACAACAGGGGAGGCACTGACAAAATTTATGCGTCGGATCCGGAGCAAAGCATATGGGAAAACGAACCAAATCTAAACATACTCGGGCTGTCCATGGATAGCGTTGGACAATTCGAAAGAATCAAGGTTATAAATATGCAAATGCATGCATATTTATAACTATGACGCTTTCGAACGGGAGACACATATTGGTTACGCATATTGATGATTCAAGACACATATATAGCTAGCTATCAAGTTTCATCGGAATAGATCAAATAATTAATGGGGGAGGAGGACATGTCATTTGTGCTCACCCACGAACGAAGGGGCAGAGCTCGTCAAACGCACGGCGAGGTCGTCTAACACCAAACCTCGCAGCGATGAAACAACTGCACATTTAAAACTACCCGATCAACACAATTATATATGATGTTTTTCATAACAAAATCGAAAGATATATGACCTAACTAATAATTCACAAATATATGACCCCGTCGGCTTCTGGAAGGCCAAAGAACACCTTTTCGGGAGGTGTCGGGGGTCGGGGTGTCGTGTCGGTCTCGGGGTGCCGTGTCGGGGTCGGGGTCGGGGTCTCGGGGTCGGGGTGTCGGGTCGGGGTG